>NW_017308347.1:105331-110740 GCF_000935625.1 Nanorana parkeri | reverse complement strand
GGAGGGAGGGGGCGGTCACATGACCATCACAGGCAGCTGAACAACTCAATTGGCTGGTTTTAATTGATGGACTTTTCAGATATATCGCAGTTTTTGTTTTTTTACTGTTCATGTTTTTGGGGGTTTTTTTGTTCCTCAATTTTGTTTTTGTACATTTTTTTTTTCACACTGTTGTGAAGCGTCCCGTATTTTTCGCGCTCAGGCGGGAGGTTAAACGCACAGATCAGAGATCCCTGTAACAGACCCCCCTCCCTCCGGTACCCATACAGGTATAGGAATATTGCACTATTGCGAATGCCCCAGCTGCCGAAATGATGAAAGAGACCCGCCAGGACAAGAAATGCGTTTTTGTGATATAATGGACGCTGACGCAAGGTCGTGTTCATTGTGTGTTTGTTTTTTAATGCATGACTTGTAGGGCTGGGTCCATGCGTCTGTACAAGCTGCGCTGCTGTACAGTTATGAGGTCATTGCCTTATGATACCCGGAAAGTTCTACTGTCGTAAAGGGGTCTGTTTTTGCCTGTATAGAGTCACTAAGAATTCAAAGTTCATCTATAGCCACAACACTTTTTTTAGTTTTTGGGTAGCGTAGGGGACGGGTGAACACTGGGGACGCACCGAAATGACCGACATTTCAAAATCTGCCCTGCCGAAACAGAAAATGACTTTTTGTATTATTTATTTATTTTTTACTTCCCTGTCAGGGGGCTTTTGGGAAATATTGGGGATCTAAACAGACCCATGATATTTCGCTTTTCAAAAAAAAAAAATTGGAGGCACGTGTGTCCTTAATTTCTTTTTCTGCAGCTCCAGCACTTCATGAACAGGAAGTTGTCAGTACAGAGGCTTTCCTGTTCATTCATAATCCTCTCATGAAGGGACAGGAAGCCTCTGTACTGAGCTGCTTGTTCATAAAGTGATCGGATAGTAAATATTTACTATGTCCCCATTCATGAATGAACAGGAAGTGATGTATAGCACTTCCTGTTTATCCATAACTGGAGACATAGTAATCACAGTTCTTTACAAACACTGAGGGATCAGTACTGAGTGCTTGTGCTTGGCTCTCCATCCTGACTGCTCCGCCCTCTCCCGTCTGTCACCAGAGCCGAGCTCTCCTCCCTGCATTGCCCCACTCCGCCTCCGGACAGCTTCTCCCCCCTCTCCGTTGCGTGCTGGCAGCTGGGTCGGCTCGTAGGCTGCAAGCTCCGTTCTGTGTCCCCTCCGATCACCTCTGCTGACACAGACGGGGAAAAGCAGCGGGGATCGGAGGGGACACAGAACGGATTACAGAGGCTTTCCTGTTCATTCATAATCCTCTCATGAAGGGACAGGAAGCCTCTGTACTGAGCTGCTTGTTCATAAAGTGATCGGATAGTAAATATTTACTATGTCCCCATTCATGAATGAACAGGAAGTGATGTATAGCACTTCCTGTTTATCCATAACTGGAGACATAGTAATCACAGTTCTTTACAAACACTGAGGGATCAGTACTGAGTGCTTGTGCTTGGCTCTCCATCCTGACTGCTCCGCCCTCTCCCGTCTGTCACCAGAGCCGAGCTCTCCTCCCTGCATTGCCCCACTCCGCCTCCGGACAGCTTCTCCCCCCTCTCCGTTGCGTGCTGGCAGCTGGGTCGGCTCGTAGGCTGCAAGCTCCGTTCTGTGTCCCCTCCGATCACCTCTGCTGACACAGACGGGGAAAAGCAGCGGGGATCGGAGGGGACACAGAACGGAGCTTGCAGCCTACGCCCAGCAGGAAGGAGAGAAGCTGGGGATGCGCCACATTTTTTTACCGGTTTTTGTACTATCGCCATTTTGCCCATAAACCCATTTTCAGCCGAAATTTCGGCGCGTCCATAAATAAAACCCCTACAAAGGATTTTTGTATATTACTGTGTGAGCTGTCCCTGTGCTGTAGACAAAACAGGAAATGAGAGGGGATCTTTCTAGATTGAGGGAACTCTTCTTGGTTGTCAGCACAACAAGTCTCCCCTTTGGAACAAATTTCTCATTTTCGCTTTATTCCTCTTTCCAAAATGTTGGATTTTCCTCAATCCTGTCCACAAAGGAACCTACGAATCCAAAATTAAGAAGCCGGAGGCACCACATCAAGTCCTCCGGATCTGAAGCGTAATTGTTCCGAGCAGGCAACACAAGGCCCCGTCTAGAACAATAAAGCTTCACTTACAGAGGAGTACACAGCGTGCCACCATCTTCTTTCTTTTGGAGGTATGGATAGTTTGGGGGGTGAGGACAAATCCCGGCAAGACTTTGGCACCCAGTTTATTGCGGTGAGGTGCTCCAGTCTAAAGGACTTTGTGGCAGCAGCAAGAAGTAACCTGATGGGGTTGCATTCCGTTTCCCGCTCTATTAAAAGAAAGGTTTTGGCTTTGGTATTTTTCCCCCCTTTTTTTATTACAAATGGCTGCACAGGCTCTTGCAGTATCTCATTCAGCACATTTTGGCCCGTGGCCTTCCTAATAATGGATATCCTTAGTTGTCCACATGAGAAGACGTTCTGTCTACGGCACCCATTGGAACTACCAGCAAAGCTTGGCAGCTTCCCATTGGGCACAGCACACCGGTAAAGGTTCTCATCGTCCTGGTCATGGCAGAGCTGGTAATGGTCACCTTTAGCTGGCCTTGTTCTGTAATGTTGAAGACGCCTATCCCAGAGGCCTCCTATGATGAAGTGAACCTGAACTCAGACAGTAGGGATTTGTTGTCTTATTGGGTACATAGAGATAATTGTGTCCAAGCAGTTCCCCCGAAAAAATGAGCCCTTTGTATTCCATTCCTCTTGAAAAGTAGCAATGTGTTTCCTGTGCCCTATAGCTGTCTATCTGCGGTGTGAGATCATCTCAGGCACGGCGGCTTCCTCTGACTGCCGCTCTCACCAGACTTGGAGTGAGGTTTGGTGATGTCACTACTTGTGCTTCTCACTGTCCTCCTTGCTGGAGGGGAAGCCGTACCTAAGGGAATGCAGTGCAAGGATCTCCCTGCTTCTTCTTCATTCACTCTGTGATTTCTGCACGTCTCCTACTGGTTCTTCCACCCGCCATCAGAGACCAACTCTGACTTGTGGAAGCAAAGTCCTGCCTCTACCAAGCTGGCTTCCTCCATAGCGATCAAGTGCAGAACAAGGCATGGTGACTCAGTAATGGGAAAAAGATCAGCTGAGTGGAGACCAGAGGCAATATGGGTGACATGTTCCTTTGTCTTCTGCTTGCCTTTTGGGGCCGTGCTTCTAGGTTCTTCCATAACACCTCTCCTAGACTTACATTCTGTGAATTGGAACAGACTTGTCTCATAAACCCTCCCACCTCCGCTCGTGTTCTTGGGCAACCAGCATCTGCCTTGACACATTATAGATCGGAGGTTCGGCCTCATCTGGAGTACGCGGTCCAGTTTTGGTCACCAGTACCCAGAAAGGACGTTCTTAAAGGAGAACTATGGGGTCAGTGTTTTTCCCCATAATTCTCCTTAGGGTAACGGGAGGACACAAACTAGCGTCCTCCCGTCACCCTAAGCTCAGTATACCGCGAGCAACAGCTCGCGGTATACTGAGACGCCGCAGCCGGAGCGGATCCCGACATGGACGTCGAGACCCGCCCAGCTGGGTGAGTGACAGCTGGCTCTGCCTATCTAGAGGCAGAGCCAGCTGTACCCGCCCCCTCCCCCGTCCGTTCCGCCAGTCAGCGCTGGAAGATCGGAGCGGGGAGAGGGGAATCCAGCCCCTCCCCTGTCACGGCAGAGAGCCGTGACAGGATCGAGAGGTGAGGGAACGCCGGTATGTGTTCGCTCACCTCCCGATCTACTGAGCCGACCTGTGACAGTCTCACTGTCACAGGTCGGCTAGAACTATGAGGAGGAGTGGAAATCACTCTCCTCATAGTTCTCCTTTAAGCTGGAGAGAGTCCAGCTGGAGGACCAAAGCTATGAGGCAAGGTTACTAAATGTAAACTTGTTCACGCTGGAGGTGCGGAGATTAAGGGGGGACAGGATTTTGACGTAGAAGACGTTCAATGGTGATGGCAACATCAGCAATAAACTTTTTACTATAAACTCCATAACAAGGACTAGAGGCCACCACCTAAAATTGGTGGAGAAAAGATTTAACCACAAGGGGTGTAGGGGCTTCTTCTCAGTCAGGGCAGTAAGGGTCTGGAACTCTCTGCCGCAAGCAGTGGTATCAGCTGAGAGCATTGAAACATTCAAAAAGCATTTGGACAATTTCCTCAGAGACCGGAACATTCAGGGGGTACAGGTACCCGTAGAAAGGAAAAGGGAAAACATTTTTAAAAAGGATCACACAAGGCCCCATACACACGCAGAATCCCACACATACACGTAATAGGTTGAAGTTGATGGACCTGTGTCTTTATTCAACCTCAAATACTATGTAACTACCGTATGTAACATTCCATTGTCCATCCTAACACGCATTAGAACTGAGGGAGCCAATTGGACGAGCAGCCAAACGTCTTCAACATTGCAGAACGAGTCCAGTTGTTTGTGTTGGAACTACGGCTAGCTATTAGGCACAATGGTTCCACAGGGCCCTTCACATAGTACACGCTGTTTGTAGACTCGACCTCTGCCATGGGCTGGAAGATGATTTGGTTTAGTGAAGATCTTCACGTCCGAAAAAGACTCAACAATTTATGAATTGTAATACACAATAGCTGCAGCTCCCTTCTGTGACCAGACAGCTGACCGAGAGCAGTGAGATCTGGCCCAGATTGCCATGTGCGGAGTCGAGGACTTTTCTCCTCGCTATGGGGTGCAGGCTTCTGCTTTGGTTGTTTCCATTTGATTTTGGGGTGTGTTCGGTAAAATGACTTCCCTGGACAGATAGACAAGTGGCAAATTATTGTTTTGCTTGCATAGTGTGGTCATTGTGGGCACGTGTGATCAGACAGGAGGCCCTCGAACAATGGTATAGTCCGTTGGTCTTGGAGCTCATGGTTATTAATCTGGTAACAATGATGTTTTTGGTTGCTCTCGGTCTGTGATCAGAAAGGTTCCTCAAAAACTGTAAGGCCCCTTTTACATGGCCGGTCCGATCGGGTCCACCTGTCCCTTTTTCAAGACGGACCCGACATGGCCTGTCCGATCGGGTCCACCTGTCCGTTTTTCAAGACGGACTCGACATGGCCGGTCCGATCGGGTCCACCTGTCCGTTTTTCAAGACGGACCCGACATGGCCGGTCCGATCGGGTCCACCTGTCCGTTTTTCAGACGGGCCCAATGCTAGTCTGTAAACAACTGGGTGCAAATGGATGAACGTCCCTGTAAACCCGGTCACCCCCAACTCCAGTCGGGTCAGGATAAACAAATCGGAGATCCGTTTCACCAGACCTGATGGTTCCAGATCGGGGGGGGGGGGGGGAGGTCGGTGTGC
>NW_017308347.1:101831-105259 GCF_000935625.1 Nanorana parkeri | reverse complement strand
ACTTCCATGTCCGTCCAGTTTTTTTTTACTCCATCTTGCAATGGAAGAACTACCAGACCCGGTGTTGGTCTACATGGAGATGTAAACAGACTTGTGTCCGACTCCCCATAGACCGACTCGGGCCAGTTCTTCCATTGGAAGATGGAGTAAAAGAAATGGATGAATATGTATGGCAGAATGGTGATCCGTTCCGATCAGGAGGGGATCTGTGCAAGGAACCCCCTCTGATCGGCCCATGTGAAGTCCGTTCTATATCCTGCCCCATTGATGGGCATACGGCCGGAGTCAAAGACTTCCACTGGTGACGGTTCCCAGCTTTAGATCAGACCTTCAGCCAGGTCAGGATCACGTCAACGGCCTTGATATCATCACATAGGCTTCTCCACCAGGAGCCTCCTGTGCCGTCCTTGGGAACTCCAATGGAGTGCCCGTCTATGGCCCGGGGGATGGGGGGATCCAAAACATTTCTTGGGTTTGCCCAAAAAGATCAAAACCGATACGTCGGGGGAAAGCCTGTCGGGTATTTGTGTTTCACCTCCCCGGTGCGGTCCCTCTGCCGGATGGAGGACTGCCCCAGGTAACCACGACGGCATTCTTTGTCCTCAATATGCAAAAAGTACCCGAGTATTAACAAAAAGATCTTTCCATTGTCGTTTTATAATTATACAGGAAAAAAAAGACTTCTATATTTAATCGAAATTCACGTCAAGATCTTGTTGTGAAATAAAATCCTCAGACTGTATATATGAAGGAAATTCATCAAAATGAGAGAAAAGATACCAAACGCCTTTATGATGAGAGTGGATATTACGTAAAAAAGTGAATGTGTTTAAAGAATTATATAAATATTTAATATTTTAATGCGTCTGAAATAAAAGATGATATATAAATTATATATAGAGAGCCCTCTAATGTTCTCGTTTTACCTCATTTTGTACATAGCCATATTTTTGTTTTTAATTTTTCCATTTGTTGTCTTTGTTTTTATCATTTTTATGTTTTGTTTTTATCATTATTTTGTTTTGTTTTGTTTTTATCATTATTTTGTTTTTGTTTTGTTTTTATCATTATTTTGTTTTGTTTTTATCATTATTTTGTTTTGTTTTGTTTTGTTTCGTTTTTATCATTATTTTGTTTTGTTTTGTTTTTATCATTGTTTTGTTTTTATCATTGTTTTGTTAAATTATTTTACCCCATCGCCCTTTTTGTTTTTTACACAATTTCCATCCTGTAAATATATTTTGCAGTGCTCATCCGTCAATGAAAACACTAAAATATTTCAACGGTTTATTCAAAAACAAAAAAAAAGCCCAAATTTAAATGTTAAAAAAATTAAAAACATTAAGAATAACACTATAGTAAAAAAAAAAATCTATTTAAAAAAAAACTAATGCTTTGTGAATAAACAGCAAAAAAGGGTGAGAGGGGGGTAATTTTTGCATGAGGTATGTAAATATTGTAAGATAACATTTTTGACAAGAAAAAAGGATTCATGAACTCTTTTTACTTTAATTTTCCGGCATGTCTTGCAATTTATTTTGTATTTTTTTTATTTGTTTTTTGCATGAATGTCTAACCATTTGCATTAAAACACTGAAGTGGCCGGAAGAGAAACCGCGTGCGGAGTTTTCATTTTAGCGGAACGATAAGAATAGTTCAGCAGGAAGTGGGAATGATGTCATAGTATCAAAAAAATGTGTAAAAATAAAAATGGATGACAGAATTGTTTAAATTTGGGGGGGAAATTTTTTTTTTCCATCCTTGTTTGGGGAATTTATTACCAGATGAGCGATCTTTGCATTTGTGTTTAAATGAGCAATTTTTTTTATACAGTGTATGTTTTTCCCCAATATGTCTGATTACAAATTCCTTTTCAGTAAATATAATTTTTTGGGAATGTTACGCTCCCCGTGCTGAATACTCAGAAGGAACATTTTTGTTATAATCCCAGTAACAGGTGACCGCGGAATATTTAGTAGCCAGGAAATGTCACGGACGGACTTATTGCACAGGTGACAACCTATCATGGTACAGCGCTTGTAGTCACTGAGCTCCTGAGAGCGATCCATTCTCTCACCAATGTCTGTAGAAGCGTCTGCATGCCGAGGTGCCTCGTCCTATACACCGGGGGCCATGGAGGGGATTGGAACACCTGAATCACATGATTTGGAGGGGGAGGGGCCAATACTTTTGGCAATATAGTGTATATAAGCCGGGCTGGATCTGTGAATCACATACAGAATTGTATATATGAAACAATGCAAAAACATTTCGGCATGAAGAATTCTAAGCGGACTAAAAAATATCCGGGGCTCCAAAAATAAAACGTTGTATATGAAATTTCTGTTTCTCTAATAAAAAATAAAAGTTCTAAATTCTAAAAAAACAAAAAACAAACTTCATATATAAATGTTGAGGGATCTGTGTGACGAAAGTAAATCTTTTCAGGTTAAACTCACATGGACGTATTTTATTTATTAATCTCAGCGTGTAGACTCTCATCTGAGAAGTTCTGTTATGCTGCAGAGCTCAGCCCTGCAAGAGTGAAGATTTGTGGCATCGTAGGGATCATTGGAGTCACTTCTGTAAAAAAATAAGTCAAATCCAGTGGCCTTGATTTTTTTTTTTACAGATATACCATGTGACCTGGAGGAATGAGAACCTTCACAGACATAATGGTGTCACCTGTACCTCAGCAACACCTGAAAAATTGTACCATTTGTCTGGAATTGATCCTGAGAAATAGAAGTGCTCTTCCTGCGCCTCATAGCTCCATACACCGATCACTCGGGAGGAACGTGACTGGCCGCACAGAGTCCTGACCTCAACCCCATAGAACACCTTTGGGATGAATTAGAGCGGAGACTGCGAGCCCGGCCTTCTCCTCCAACATCAGTACCACTAATCCCCGCCCCCAGCCGAACATTGCTGGATGTTCGACCGCGGAACATCCCACAATGCACTGCGCCCTCCGAAACTGTAATTGGCTACGGTCAGGTGCAAGACTGTGCCAATCCGGGCTCCGTACACATTCAGAGCCATGATTGGGCACAGTCATGATGACTCTGCCCAATCATGTCTCACAGCTAAGTCCCTGCAGCACCCTATTTAAAGGTGCCCACACGCCTTGCGATAATCGTACGATAATGGCGGGAAATCCCGCGATCGTACGATTATCGTAAGGTGTGTGGAAGCCGTGCGACCTCTGCTACTGACATGTTCGAAAACCCGCCCCCCATACATGTCCCCCAGGGCAGTACCCGGACCCCCCCATACATGTCCCCCAGGGCAGTACCCGGACCCCCCATACATGTCCCCCAGGGCAGTACCCCGATCCCCATACATGTCCCCCAGGGCAGTACCCGGACCCCCATACATGTCCCCCAGGGCAGTACCCGGACCCCCATACATGTCCCCCAGGGCAGTAC
>NW_017308347.1:100220-101569 GCF_000935625.1 Nanorana parkeri | reverse complement strand
ATACATGTTCCCCAGGGCAGTACCCGGACCCCCATACATGTCCCACAGGGGACATTTCATTTTCTAAGTTCTACCCCCCCCATAGACTTACATAGAGTTTGAAAGTTCTAATTAGAACCGAACACGGGAGGTGTTCGGCTCATCCCTACTAAGGAGGTCCCCCTTCTCCTGACCCGCCCAGGCATGGACTCCACTAGACCTCTGAAGGTGTGCTGTGGTATATGGCACCGAGCCGTCAGTAGCAGATCCTTTCAGTCCTGTCAGTTGTGAGGTGACCGGCCTCCTTCACCCCCCACATCCATCAATGAGCCTCGGCCACCCAGCACCCTGCCACTGGTTATCCTTCCTTGGATCACTTTTGGTCGGCCCTGACCCCTGCAGTCCGGGAACATCCCACAAGAGCTGCAGGTTTGGAGTTGCTCTGACCCAGTCGTCTACACATCACAATATGGTCCCTCAAATCCTGCTGTGCCCATTATGAGGAGCTCCCACCATCCCTGTGCTGAGTTCCCGGGTCTGTACACCCGCTGTGCCCATTATGAGGGGCCCCCACCATCCCTGTGCTGAGTTCCCGGGTCTGTACACCCGCTGTGCCCATTATGAGGAGCTCCCACCATCCCTGTGCTGAGTTCCCGGGTCTGTACACCCGCTGTGCCCATTATGAGGGGTTCCCACCATTCGGAGTCAGCCTATAAGACGTCACCTATCCCGGGAGTATCATCCTTCACATGGTCCATGCTGGTAGGTGTGTTTGATGGTCCTGCACTATGAGTCGGGGGCGGGGCTGTGACACCACAGGACGAAATTCCGATATAAACAAACCAAAAACAGCTACATTGTGACTGGCGGGTCATGTGACCAACGCAGAGGAACTGGTTTTGCGCTCTCAGTCATGGAGATCATGTGACCATGTCCCAGCAATAGTAATCTCTTAAGCTATAGAACTATCCTGCCATGGAGGTCCTTGTTCAGGCATTTGTAAGGTGACAACACCCTGTCCCTGCTTGCCAATTGTCCTCCTGTGTTGTCACCCTGCCAGTTACAGTGCAATGTTTGAGGTCTCTCCCGGGACGCGTGGCACACGGCAACGAGGGACAGCAACTAGAAGACAGATGTCAGCCCTGAACAGGAAGTGCCTAAAAAATTACTTTCATGGCAGGATCACCCGGGAATTATTGGAAAGAAAAAAATGGAGAATCAAAGTGACTTTTTACATTGAAATAAGATTTTAAAGCTTCTATATAAGATTGAATTTAGATGGATTTTATTTAGAGTCATTCATCCCTTCCGGATGAGGGCTGTGCGGAGTTTCAATTAGAGGAAGGCAGTCAGAAAGCGGTCTCTAGTCT
>NW_017308347.1:98692-100183 GCF_000935625.1 Nanorana parkeri | reverse complement strand
CCCTCCTTCCCCTCTATGAGCCTACTGTCCCATCCAGATTGATGGCCCCACTTAGCGTTGCCCCTTTAAGTCCCTGTCCCCACCTGCATCAACCAGATGTTGCCGCTTTAAGCCTCGCGCGTTCCTATATAAGCCGGGCGCGCGGCCACATTCAGCATCCAAGATGGCGGACCTGCTCAGTTCTATTCTCAGCTCCATGGAGCGTCCGCCTCAAGTCGGGGACCAGGAGAGTCGGCGGAAGGCCCGAGGGGAGCCGGGTGACTTAATAAGAGTGGTGGAGTCGGGGGGCTCTGGGTATTCGGGTCACCGAAGCCGTGATGTAGCGCTAGACGCCCGATTTTTTTTTTATTATTTTTTTTTAACCGCACCGGCGCCTGAGCTTATCTCTATTGGTCTGGCTGCCTGTCCGTCATAGCGTTGTAGGACCAATCACAGGAGGCGTCATGTTAGTGTCTCCTTCATAGGCCGACTGGCAAGTAGGCGGGTTCTATCCCGGTCCGGCCAATGAAAGAGAAACTCTGCTTCCGGTTTATGGCTGATTGGCTACTCTGCCGCCCAGAATGTGGCGCAGGTTGATTGTGGTTGGCTGAAGAAACGCCGTGTCCTTCTCTGCGACTGGAAGAGGTCGGGATCAGTCAGGCCAATGTCTCCTCCTCCTGCTGGAGCAATCTAGCACTTCTATTGGTTGCTGGAGCTGCCAGTCATATAGAGTTAAAGGGCCAGTGTGCCATTTTTAATACTCATGGTCAGCTATGAGTGGCAGTGTGGCCTTTATGACCTCGTGGGATGGAGGAGAATGAGAGGAAATATTTATTAATGGCAGACTAGATAAATATAGCATTGTCCGCAGCAAATTAAATCCTAGAGTCACATGACCAACGTGATGGGTCGGTGCTCAGGCAGATCCGCCAGCTGCACCAATAGGCTTAAAGGGGGAAATAAAAATGGCCACCAACCAGGTTTACCAGCATTGCCGCCTCCTATAGCCATAGATGAATCTCTCGGAGGAGAGGAGCCTCTAGGGGGCAGTGCAGCCTCCTCACCCCTCCCTCAGGAGTGATTTGCACTAGTATGCAATGTGCAGGTAAGTGTCTCCACTTATGACCAGAGCTCAACATCGCTCTGAGTGGACTCTGTAGGTTCCGGGATCAGTATAGACCCAAGAAAACGCCACTGCATGTAATCTGTGTTCCCGAAAGTCTCTCCCTGCAACTTACTGTCATGTCTGTGATACCCGCAGAGCAAGCCGCCCGACTCAAGAAGATGCAGGAACATGAGAAGAGGCAGAAGCTGGAGTTCAGGAAACGGGTGAGTGACCCCCAGACACCCAATCACCCTCTTCCTGCAGGGTGACACCAAGAGAAGGGAGCTATGAGTCTGTCCTCCTCCTGCAGGGTGATACAGACAGAAGGGAGCTGAGTCTGTCCTCCTCCTGCAGGGTGATACATAGAAGGGGGCTATGAGTCTGTCCTCCTCCTGCAGGGTGATACA
>NW_017308347.1:97828-98605 GCF_000935625.1 Nanorana parkeri | reverse complement strand
GGGGGTATGAGCCTGGTGACTCTGTTGTCTCTCTTGTAGATGGAGAAGGAAGTGTCGGAGTTCATACAGGACACCACACAGACTAAAAAGAAGTTTCAGCCGATGGGGAAGATTGAGCGTAGCATCCTGTGAGTATCCCCGCGCTCTCTGTATGGTTTCCTGTTGTCTCTTCCTCTCTCATATTCGGGGTTCCTCTCGCACAGACACGACGTGGTGGAAGTGGCCGGTCTGACGTCCTTCTCATTTGGAGAGGAGGAGGAGAGCCGATATGTGATGATCTTTAAGAAGGTGAGCGCCTCTTCCTCCTGTCTGGGGTGGGTGTGGTCTCTTCCTCCTGTCTGGGGTGGGTGTGGTCTCTTCTTCCTGTCTGGGGTGGGTGTGGTCTCTTCCTCCTGTCTGGGGTGGGTGTGGTCTCTTCCTCCTGACTGGGGTGGGTGTGGTCTCTTCCTCCTGTCTGGTGGGGTGGTCTCTTCCCCTGTCGGGGGGGGGCGTGTGGTGTGGTCTCTTCATGTTCCTTGTCTGAATCTCATGAAGATTTGCACTTTTGCAGGAATTTGCTCCGTGTGACGAGGAGCTGGAGGCGTACCGGAATGGGGAGGAGTGGGACCCGGTGAAGGGGGAGGAGAGGAGGAGATTGAAGGTACGGTGGGGTCTCGCCTAAAACTGCAGAACGTCTTCTGTCCTCTTCACTTTGTTTTCTGCCCCGGAATTGCCGCAACGCAGCTCATGTGAGAGAATCTCTTCCAGATGTAGAATCTTCTCGGTGAAGCGTATAGC
>NW_017308347.1:84789-97336 GCF_000935625.1 Nanorana parkeri | reverse complement strand
GCAAAGGGCGGGGTTTTCTTGCCTCCCCCCCCCCCCTTTCCTTCCTTGTGCTATTCCACCGCTCTGCCCATAGGAGCCCCCAAAGTATACCAGCTATGGTGGTGGAGCTCATGACCTTCACACCTTTTTGTCCCAGAATGCCGTGCTCCAATCTCAGTGCTCACTGACCTGAGGGAGGGGGGAAGGTTCTTGCTGTGTGAGGTCCATGGACCATAAATGGGCAGAGCTTAGGGAGTAGGGAGCGGAGAAGGAAGGGGGGCCCTATTGCTCAGGGGGGGCCTGAATGGGTAAAGTCAGTCACTTATAACCACTCTAGTACCAATGTGTGTAGACCCGCCCCCCTTCCTCTCTGATTGGTTCTGTACATTTTGTCTGATGGGTGCTTGTAGTCCTCTGATACTCGCTCGTCCTTCTCAGTATATAACTCCCAGTCCCTGACGGCGTTGTCTTGTCCCGGCAGGAACAGGCCCTAAAGGAGGAAGAGGCCGACGCCTTGAAGGGTCCGTCCCGCGTCAACCCCAACACGGACTACAAGGACAAATACAGTCACCTGATCGGCAAGGTGGCCGCCAAGGATGCCGCCCACACTCTGCAAGCCAACAAGACCTACGGCTGCGGTAAGGACTCTCCATGGATGAGCCCCCTTCAGGTCCTGGTGGTGGGAGGAGCAATGTGGCACAGCAAGCACGGTCATTGGTCTTGATGTAAAGTATGGCCAGGTCACAGGTACAAGAAGGGCACCAATCACGGAGTGCCAAGTCATACAGGCATGAGACTAATATTAATCGGGGAGAGCCGTGTCATAGGGGTGTTCATTGGGGAGCACAAAGTCCCGCAAGCATGAGAACAGTATTGATCAAGAGAGGGTGTGTCATATTGGTACCGGGAAGGTATTGATTGGGAATGGCCATGTCTTGTAGGTGAGAGGAAGTAATGATCGGGGAGGGGCGGGCGGGGGTTGAATGTCTTAGAGGTGCACAAAGAATATCGGGGTGGGCCATGTTGTACAGCTGTGAGAAGGGTATTGATCAGCGGGGGCCATGTTATACAGCTGTGAGAAGGGTATTGATCAGCGGGGGCCATGTTATACAGCTGTGAGAAGGGTATTGATCGGGGTGGGCCATGTTGTACAGCTGTGAGAAGGGGATTGATCGGGGTGGGCCATGTTGTACAGCTGTGAGAAGGGTATTGATCGGGGTGGGCCATGTTGTACAGCTGTGAGAAGGGTATTGATCGGGGTGGGCCATGTTGTACAGCTGTGAGAAGGGTATTGATCGGGGTGGGCAATGTTATACAGCTGTGAGAAGGGTATTGATCGGGGTGGGCCATGTCCTAAAGGTGCGAGGTTACTAATCTGTCTTCGCTGGGTGTCATCGGGTTCTTCATCATTCCAATCCTGTTTCCTCCCTCAGTTCCCGTCGCTAACAAGCGAGACACGCGCTCCATCGAGGAAGCTATGAATGAAATCCGGGCCAAGAAGCGTTTGAAACAGGACGATGCGGAGCCCGGCAGCTCTTAAACCAGTCTGAGGATTCCTGAGCTACGAATGTTTTTACCTGGTCGTGGTTTTAATACTCGTGGATTTCTTTTCTGGTTTCCCCTCGCCCTTCTCCGTACAGCCGTCATTTTTATGTCCATAGACCTTTTTAGCAGCATCAGCGGGCAACAAGTCTGCTCCATGGAACGACTTCAACCGTCACGGAACCGGTCCTCACCCGGGTTCCTCTCCGCAGACTTGGCACCCATATACCCGCACCTACTTCTCTGCTGGCGTCGCCCCGTTTTATAGACTCTCTTGTTTTACGATGGTCTGAGGAATTTCTGATGAACCCCTCCCGCGTCTGAACTGATAACTTATTTTATCTGCTTGTTTTTATATATTTTAGCCCGGTCTTCAAACGCATATGTTTTTTTAAATGGTGAAGGAAGCTTACCCCTAGATGGTACTTTACAAAGTCGCCGTCCTTGTTTTTATTGGCCCAGCGCCCATTGTGTTCATCCATTCTGATTCTAAGCCAACCTGGTACCTGTGACTGGATTGTGTCCCATTAGCAGATTTGGATGTCTTCTGCTTTTTATTCTAGACTTCTATGAATGTTCATTGGTTGCACCGCTCATAGGAGGGCGGCTAGATGGAAATGCCCCACCTTGTCCTGCTGAGGGGGTTGGGGGGTCACTACATTCTGTATAGCCGGGGGCTGTTGTGACTTTATTTTGTTTGGTCTGCTCTGGCTTATGACCCGCTCTCTGTGTTTGAAGCTACCGCCTCCATTAAAGTGATCAAACCTTTCATTGATATTGTCTGTTGATTTGGCCGGAACGTTAAAGATGACAATCTCAGAACTGGACGGTGTCACCCACATGGCAGGAAGTGAGATAAAGGAAAGCCAGTGTCTGAGTCTTCCATCACAAGCTGGTGCAATGAAGATCCTTGATAATGATGGATCGTTATTGACCACAGATTCTATTAGAGCCTTGCAGGATAAGAGCCAGTTCTTCATCCATTTCTAGGAGTCTGCAGGTGTAGATGGAGGAAAGGCGTTATCTGGTGACCCCAGTATCTAGAAGAGTAGACTTCTGGTACCCCCAGTATATAATGGAGAAGACATCTAGTGGCCCCGGTGTCTAGTGGAGGAGACATCTAGTGGCCCCAGTGTCTAGTGGAGGAGACATCTAGTGGCCCCGGTGTCTAGTGGAGGAGACATCTAGTGGCCCCGGTGTCTAGTAGAGGAGACCTCTAGTGGCCCCGGTGTCTAGTAGAGGAGAGGAGACCTCTAGTGGCCCCAGTGTCTAGTGGAGGAGACGTCTAGTGGCCGCAGTGTCTAGTGGAGGAGACCTCTAGTGGCCCCAGTGTCTAGTGGAGGAGACCTCTAGTGGCCCCAGTGTCTAGTGGAGGAGACCTCTAGTGGCCCCGGTGTCTAGTGGAGGAGACATCTAGTGGCCCCGGTGTCTAGTGGAGGAGACCTCTAGTGGCCCCAGTGTCTAGTGGAGGAGACCTCTAGTGGCCCCAGTGTCTAGTGGAGGAGACCTCTAGTGGCCCCAGTGTCTAGTGGAGGAGACCTCTAGTGGCCCCAGTGTCTAGTGGAGGAGACCTCTAGTGGCCCCAGTGTCTAGTGGAGGAGACCTCTAGTGGCCCCAGTGTCTAGTGGAGGAGACCTCTAGTGGCCCCAGTGTCTAGTGGAGGAGACCTCTAGTGGCCCCAGTGTCTAGTGGAGGAGAGGAGACATCTAGTGGCCCCAGTGTCTAGTGGAGGAGAGGAGACATCTAGTGGCCCCAGTATACAGTGGACTGTCGGTGCTCTGACTGTGTGTGATCTGGCTTTGGTCTTATTGCATGGGCTTCAGCCCCCTCATTGTATGACTGTTGATGGTGTGTACTGGGCCTGTGTGTAGTCTCTGTGCTGGGCGTGGACTCTGACTGTGTATCCTGTCAGTGTGTGCTCTGATTATATGTTAGTGCTCTGACTGTGTTTAGTATGTGTGCTCTATCCTTCCCACCACCAGACTCTATGGACTCTCTCTGCCATAGCTTCACCTCTGTTTTCTGGTCAATGTTGGTTCTCTAATCTGCAGAAGATACAAAGATGTGAGTTGTGATCCGGGAGGGTCTCATGTCTCTGGATGTCGCCCCCCACACAACCTCCTCCTCACCTCTGCTGGATGATATTCTGCAGAAACGATGTGGAAGGTTTCTTAAACTATTCCGGTGTTTTCCGGCTGACAATCCCACGTTGCTCATTGGAGGGACGAGGTCCATTAGCGCCCAATGTGCCTCCCCCCCATGAGCTGTGATCTACTCCAGCAGAGCAAGTTGCATGCCCCGCCCTTCTTGCGCCCCCTTCCCTGCTAAAGTGCCCAAGGTGGTCGCCTCTTCTGCCTTCCTCTTCGCCCGGCCATAAGAACGGCCCCCGTGCAGCTAATGTATGTTGGCAAGCCATCTCAAGGGGTTCAGTGGACCATTGTGCGTGATGTGGAAATAAAACTCAGAAGCTCTTTTATCTTCCTTATCATCTTTATTGGAATTGGATTCCGAAACTCACCGCTGTGCCCTAAAATGCATCTGGAGCCGGCGGCGGACTGGAGACTTCTACGTTTTAATGCTCAGAGATGAGGAGAGGCGCTCTTGTCCACAACGTGAAGATATATTTACAATCGGAGAAGACTGACCAAGTGGGCAGGGTCCAGCCAGGAAATATTGGGTCAAGTCACATGTAGGTGGTGGGTGAGTACAATCACCCAATGGCTTCTTATATCCCTTCTTTATTGGGCGTCATGAAGAGCCCTTTGGGGAAGGGTGACACCGGAGGCAGTTGGGCTGACCGGGAGACCTCTTGGCCTGGAGATATAAGAAGCCACGAGTGATTGAGATCACCAGCTGATCTACACAACTGAAATATCAGCATTCCGCTGGCGTATATGCATTTTTTTTTGGGCCATCCGTGACGGGTTCCATTTTATGACACAGCAGTGGATGTGGGACTTGGAGATGACCCCCAGGTGTCCCGTATGGAGAGGATTCTGGGATGGTGGCACGGTGTTGCAAGGGATTCTGGAGGAGGGAAGGTCTCTGTTTACTTTCCTTTGGGGTTCCGGAAGTTCTTTCCGGCAAACTTGGCTTTGTCTCCCAACTCCTCCTCAATCCTGCGGAGACCAAAGTAGAAACACATTACCACACAGTGCCAGCGGGTGCCCACACAGCGATAGGCCGGGCGGCAAAGTCATATAAGTATTATAAATGAAGTGCCCATGGTGATCAATCACAAATGTTCAGATTGTCACAGCAAGAGTCTGGCTGGAGGTATCTCATCATTGTATCACAACATGTGGCACCATTTGTCCCCCCTCCTTACCTCATCAGCTGGTTGTATTTGGACAATCTCTCTGACCTGCAGGGGGCACCAGTCTTGATCTGAAAAAGAGAATGTTTCTAATTACTGAATGGATCACCCATAGGACAGACCAGGACACAGGCCCCTCCCTCTCTTCCATTTCCTGTACACAGGCCCCTCCCTCTCTTCCCTTTCCTGTACACAGTCCCCTCCCTCTCTCCCCTTTCCTGTACACAGGCCCCTCCCTCTCTCCCCTTTCCTGTACACAGTCCCCCTCCCTCTCTCCCCTTTCCTGTACACAGCCCCCTCCCTCTCTCCCTGTCCTGTACACAGCCCCCTCCCTCTCTCCCTGTCCTGTACACAGCCCCCTCCCTCTCTCCCTGTCCTGTACACAGCCCCCTCCCTCTCTCCCTGTCCTGTACACAGCCCCCTCCCTCTCTCCCTGTCCTGTACACAGCCCCCTCCCTCTCTCCCTGTCCTGTACACAGCCCCCTCCCTCTCTCCCTGTCCTGTACACAGCCCCCTCCCTCTCTCCCTGTCCTGTACACAGCCCCCTCCCTCTCTCCCTGTCCTGTACACAGCCCCCTCCCTCTCTCCCTGTCCTGTACACAGCCCCCTCCCTCTCTCCCTGTCCTGTACACAGCCCCCTCCCTCTCTCCCTGTCCTGTACACAGCCCCCTCCCTCTCTCCCTGTCCTGTACACAGCCCCCTCCCTCTCTCCCTGTCCTGTACACAGCCCCCTCCCTCTCTCCCTGTCCTGTACACAGCCCCCTCCCTCTCTCCCTGTCCTGTACACAGCCCCCTCCCTCTCTCCCTGTCCTGTACACAGCCCCCTCCCTCTCTCCCTGTCCTGTACACAGCCCCCTCCCTCTCTCCCTGTCCTGTACACAGCCCCCTCCCTCTCTCCCTGTCCTGTACACAGCCCCCTCCCTCTCTCCCTGTCCTGTACACAGCCCCCTCCCTCTCTCCCTGTCCTGTACACAGCCCCCTCCCTCTCTCCCTGTCCTGTACACAGCCCCCTCCCTCTCTCCCTGTCCTGTACACAGCCCCCTCCCTCTCTCCCTGTCCTGTACACAGCCCCCTCCCTCTCTCCCTGTCCTGTACACAGCCCCCTCCCTCTCTCCCTGTCCTGTACACAGCCCCCTCCCTCTCTCCCTGTCCTGTACACAGCCCCCTCCCTCTCTCCCTGTCCTGTACACAGCCCCCTCCCTCTCTCCCTGTCCTGTACACAGCCCCCTCCCTCTCTCCCTGTCCTGTACACAGCCCCCTCCCTCTCTCCCTGTCCTGTACACAGCCCCCTCCCTCTCTCCCTGTCCTGTACACAGCCCCCTCCCTCTCTCCCTGTCCTGTACACAGCCCCCTCCCTCTCTCCCTGTCCTGTACACAGCCCCCTCCCTCTCTCCCTGTCCTGTACACAGCCCCCTCCCTCTCTCCCTGTCCTGTACACAGCCCCCTCCCTCTCTCCCTGTCCTGTACACAGCCCCCTCCCTCTCTCCCTGTCCTGTACACAGCCCCCTCCCTCTCTCCCTGTCCTGTACACAGCCCCCTCCCTCTCTCCCTGTCCTGTACACAGCCCCCTCCCTCTCTCCCTGTCCTGTACACAGCCCCCTCCCTCTCTCCCTGTCCTGTACACAGCCCCCTCCCTCTCTCCCTGTCCTGTACACAGCCCCCTCCCTCTCTCCCTGTCCTGTACACAGCCCCCTCCCTCTCTCCCTGTCCTGTACACAGCCCCCTCCCTCTCTCCCTGTCCTGTACACAGCCCCCTCCCTCTCTCCCTGTCCTGTACACAGCCCCCTCCCTCTCTCCCTGTCCTGTACACAGCCCCCTCCCTCTCTCCCTGTCCTGTACACAGCCCCCTCCCTCTCTCCCTGTCCTGTACACAGCCCCCTCCCTCTCTCCCTGTCCTGTACACAGCCCCCTCCCTCTCTCCCTGTCCTGTACACAGCCCCCTCCCTCTCTCCCTGTCCTGTACACAGCCCCCTCCCTCTCTCCCTGTCCTGTACACAGCCCCCTCCCTCTCTCCCTGTCCTGTACACAGCCCCCTCCCTCTCTCCCTGTCCTGTACACAGCCCCCTCCCTCTCTCCCTGTCCTGTACACAGCCCCCTCCCTCTCTCCCTGTCCTGTACACAGCCCCCTCCCTCTCTCCCTGTCCTGTACACAGCCCCCTCCCTCTCTCCCTGTCCTGTACACAGCCCCCTCCCTCTCTCCCTGTCCTGTACACAGCCCCCTCCCTCTCTCCCTGTCCTGTAGACAGTCCCCTCCCTCTCCCCCTGTCCTGTACAAAGTCCCCTCCCTCTCCCCCTGTCCTGTACACAGTCCCCTCCCTCTCCCCCTGTCCTGTACACAGTCCCCTTGTCCTCACTCACCTGTCCAGTACACAGTCCGACCACCAGGTCAGCGATGAAAGTATCTTCTGTCTCTCCGGAACGATGGCTGACCATCACACCCCATCCATTGGACTGGGCCAGCTTACACCTGCACAGACCACATAGACAATTATACTACGACAGTGATAATATAACATGTTACAATTTCTATAGAGGTTGTCAACGTTTTCCAGGATATCCAGTATATTTGCTCAGGGGTGTCCCAAGACCGGGTGTCACCCCACCGTGACATCATCGCACGTGCGCGGTCATTTAAGTGACGCCTGCGGGTGGACGCCGGCAGAGAGAGGAGGGAACATTCACCCGGCAGGATGAGGTATGCCGCCGGGTCCCCTCCTCTCTCCTGATACTGTCGGGCTCTCGGTCCGTGACCGAGTGCCGGACTTTTTAGAGGGGGTGACACCAAAATGACTGTCACTGTCATTTTGGTGACACCCCTCCAATGGTGTCACCCGGGTCCGGGCTGCACCCCCCTTGTGACCTCACTGTATTTGCTTCATAGACATTGATGCAGTTTTTAGGATCGGGCCTTATGTGACCCCCATACATTGATCCTTATGTACAAAGCCTCCAAAATGTGGTCAGTTTTTTATACAACAAAACACACGGAGATCAATACTGTGGTGACTGGTGGACACTCACGCCTGGATGGACTCTGTGACTGATCCAATCTGGTTGACTTTTAGGAGGAGACAGTTGCAGGACTTCTGCTCTATGGCCTTCTGGATCCTCTTTGGGTTTGTCACAGTCAAATCGTCTCCGACTACCTGGATATCAACAGTGGAGAGGAAGTTCTTCCAGTTGTCCCAATCGTCTTGGTCAAAGGGGTCCTCAATGGAGACCACTGCGGAGTGAGAGGACAGTGTGTCACCCTGCAGGAGGAGGAGACTCATAGCTCCCTTCTATGTATCACCCTGCAGGAGGAGGACAGACTCATAGCCCCCTTCTGTCTGTGTCACCCTGCAGGAGGAGGACAGACTCATAGCTCCCTTCTGTCTGTATCACCCTGCAGGAGGAGGACGGACTCACAGCTCCCTTCTGTCTGTATCTCCCTGCAGGAGGAGGACAGACTCACAGCGCCCTTCTGTCTGTATCACCCTGCAGGAGGAGGACAGACTCATAGCTCCCTTCTGTCTGTATCACCCTGCAGGAGGAGGACAGACTCATAGCTCCCTTCTATGTGTCACCCTGCAGGAGGAGGAGACTCATAGCTCCCTTCTGTCTGTATCACCCTGCAGAAGGAGTGACAGACTCGTAGCCCCCCCACCACTGTGGCCCCCCAGAAGGTTGCTCAAACTCACCCGGGTAGTTCTTGATGAAGGATTTATAGAGGTCACCCAGCTGCTGTCCAGAGATGTAGCGTTTTGGGTCGTCTGGGGATTTGAAGTCCAGATCGTATTGTCCTTTGCGGTAGAATTCTGATGCCGCCACGTCCATTCCAATGACGATCTTATCTGGGTATCCGGCCTTCTCAATGGCAGCCTTGAGGAGCTCCAGGGCTGTGGGAAGGCACAATGGTTGCAGAGGAATGAACAAAATGACACATCATGGTACATCATATCCAGTACGTAGTCTATGACTCCAGCCCTGTATAGGGTACAAAGGGGCTCTTCCTGTACAATCAGATACGGATGAGACATACAGCCTACAGGTGGGAAGAAGGGCCACTGCAATCTTCTACAATGAATCACAGAGGACTGCAGAGGGGACTCAGAATATAAAACTTGCCCATGTGCTCCTATGATAAGGACATAAACAATAGAAGGGGGGTCCACTAGAGTGGGTGATAGCATGAAAACCTGAGTCCTGCAGGATGCGGTACCTTTAAGGGGTTGAGTAAATCTACAGAGAAGCAGAAACCGTCAGTGCTGCCGCCCTGGAGACCACTTCCCTCTCTGCAGCCTCTGACTCTCCTCACCTTCATTGTTCTCCAGGATATTTGGGGCAAAGCCGCCCTCATCACCGACATTGGTGGCGTCCTTGCCGTACTTGGCCTTAATGACGGCTTTCAGGTTGTGGTAGACCTCTGCGCCGATCCTCATGGCCTCCCGGAAGGTGGAGGCTCCGACCGGCAGGATCATGAATTCCTGCATGGCCAGCTTATTGCCGGCATGAGAACCTCCGTTTATCACATTGAATGCCTGAGGGGGGGAGACAAATATCGGGGTAATACACCGCAAAGGACACGAAGAGGGGGGGAGGGGAGCGGAAGAAAGATGGGGAAAGTCTGGAAGGAAGAGGAGCGAAGGATGAAGGAAGGAGAAAAGAAGGGAAGAGAAGAAAAGAGGAAGTGAAAGGAGGAAGGGATGAAGAAAGAAGGGAAAAGAGGAAAAGGAAGGGATGAAGAAAGGAGGAAGGAAGGGAAAAGAGGAAAAGGAAGGGAGGGAAGAAAGAAGGAATGTAAAGGAAGGGAGCAAAAAGGAAGGGAGGAGAGGAAAGAAGCAAAAGGAAAGAAAAAAAGAAGAGAGGAGAGGAGAAAAAGGAAGAAAGAAGGAGGGAAGGACGTAAAGGAAGAAGGAAGGGAAGAGAGGAAAGAAGGAAGAAAGGAAATAGAGGAAAGGCGGAAGGAATGGAAGAGAGGAGGGAGGAAAGAAGGAAAAGGGAGGAAGAAGGAAAGGAAAAGAAGTTTGAGAAAGGAAGGAGAGAGAGTAAAAGAGGAGAGGAAACATATAGGCAAGGCAGAAGGAAAAAGAAAGGAAGAGAGGAGAGGAAAGAAGGAAAGTGAAGGAAGGAAGAAGGAAGAGAACAAAATGGAAGGGAGGAGAGGAAAGAAGAAAAAGGAGAGACAGAAAGAAGAGAGGAGGGAAGAAAGTAATGGAAAGAGGAAGGGAAGAGGGTAAAAATGAAAGAAAGGAAATAGGGGAAAAGGCAGAGGGAAAGCAGGAAAGAAGGAAAACTAAGAAGGAAGGGAAAAGAAGAGAGGAAAGTAGGAAAAGGAAGGAAGAAAGGAAGGGAAGAGAGAAAAGGAAGGAAGGGAAGAGAGAAAAGGAAGGAAGGGAAGAGAGAAAAGAATGAAAAGAAAGGAAGGGAAGAGAGAAAAGGAAGGAAGGGAAGAGAGAAAAGAATGAAAAGAAAGGAAGGGAAGAGAGAAGGAAGGAGGGAAGAGTAAGAATGAAGGGAGGGGTATTTGCACTCACAGGGACGGGAAGAATGAGGTCAGGATTTCCAGCCAGGTCAGCGATGTGTCGGTAGAGTGGAACGCCCTTCTCAGCGGCTCCGGCCTTGCACACAGCCAGTGACACCCCCAGGATGGCGTTGGCACCAAACTTTGCTGTTGAAGAAGGAAATATTAGAGGGGTATCTCAGGTCACCGGAGCACGGAGTAACTGCAGACACAGACTTGGTATTATATAACTGTCATCATTGCCGCCATAAAAGGATGTATGTTATGCCTGCATTGGAGAATACCTGTGTGAGAAGCATCACTGCAAGCTGCCAGACACCGAGGGCATAGACAGGACAATGTAATGGCGAGTGAAGGATCAGTGTGCAGTTGCATCTGAGGCTTCTCACACAGCTGTCTTTCTCATTGACCTCACTCACATTTATTCTCGGTCCCATCAAGTTCCAGCATCAGTTTGTCGATCTTTTCTTGCTCCACCACACTGATTTTCTGGAAGACAAGACAGAGCTGTATTAATAAGGGGGTACAGAAAGGGCATTTGTCCCAGGCTCAGATGTGGGCCCACCAGAAGACCAAATGTCACAGAGGTTGGATTGCGAGACAATATAATGTCACTATAGGAAGGGGTTCTCTACAGTAAAAGTGGTAAAGTATGGTAATGGTAAAAACAATAACGGGGTTTCGGCGCTTTTCTTTTAACAAATGGTCTATAATTGCTAGAAAAAAATATATTTTTGGAATCATCTCCTCTAAGGAATTGATCTAATTGCCCTTGAGTGGCCAGGAAGTCATGTTTGGCACTGTGAAGTAAAACTGGCCACATATGTCCTAGAAGGAACGGGTTGGGGGCTTCGGTGGTGACTTCCTCTGGCGTTAAACAATTGTGAAAGTCTAAACTTGGACTGACTAATGTCTCCTGACCAATGAAATGACCTACAAAGCTATGCGAGAACCACATGACCATGAAGCAGGGTCCATTGTCCATTATAACCCATCACTATATCTGCTCCCTCCATCACTGATCTGACCACTCCCGCCCTGCAAAGCGTCTTCCAGGGCCAGATGTCCTCCGGAGGGAGAGGGAACCAGTAACGATGGGGCCCCTTTATTAGTTCACATACGTCATTGTAGATCCCACACTCCAGAATGCAGGTCACCCCCCGTGCCCCTTGAGATGGTTTGGTCCACGGCCATAACAGTTTGTAATTTTATGTTAAAACCTTTTATTATGGAGGCTGCGAATCCTCTAAAACTCATCACACAACATCGCCGAGAGAACATAAATGAGCCTTGAGATGCGTTCACCTTTTGTACAACGCGTAGGGCCCCCCTGTGCCTGGGCCCCATAGCGGCCGCCTGGGTCGCTATGGCTATTGTTACGCCACTGAACGCGGTCCATACGGCATAGTCATGTTCAAACTGTTCTATACTCCCCCTATCGCATTCATCAGCCGCTGGGACATTCACCCGTCCCTCTGTCCTCCCGTATCACCTCACCTTCTCCAGCAGGGCCGGTACGATGGTCTTGTTGATGTGGTCCACAGCCTTCAGGACACCTTTAAAGAGAAGGAGGAATAAGGATCGTGGTGGAATACCGTCCTTGGTAAGTTTGAAGCTGGCCTGGATTGGACGGCTACATGACATTTGAAGATTATCTGTCTCCACGGTTGAGTGGTGAAACAATAGAACTTCTAGAGGTTCTCATCATTCCTCACTCTATCCAAGCCAATACAAAATGTAGGTTTTGGCTTTACATTAATCGAATGTTAATACATTATGAATCCGCCTGATATAATCTACAACTGGGGTAGTCAATGATGGAGAAGGATCTGAGTGTTCTGGTAGATCATAGTCTTATTAGCAACACTCAATGCCAGTGTGCTGCTTGTACAGCAAGCCAGATATTTTCATCCATCAGAAGATGTCTAGACACCAGAGAGGTAATCTGCCCCTCTATAAAGGATTAGTAAAACCACATCTGGAAAATGCTGTTCACAAGAAGCATGTTGGGGAACTGCAGTGGGTGGTAAATCGATAAAGGGCACCGAGGAGCTCAGCTACTAGTGAAAGTCTGGAAAAGGTTGGGGTGCTGAGAGCATAGAAGGTGGGGGAAGAGTTGCAGGCACAGTGCTTAGAGCAGGAAGGGAGAATGAGGGTGAGGGAGCACTTTCTGCAGGTATGGGGTGACTGTTCGGGGAGGGGGAAGG
>NW_017308347.1:81549-84740 GCF_000935625.1 Nanorana parkeri | reverse complement strand
CACAGCCATGGATGTGAGAGTAGGTATAGGCACAGTGGGGTGGGGGGAGCACAGCCATGGATGTGAGAAGGGGGTTTGAGCCTATACAGTATTACAGGGGAAAAGCTTTGTACAAATGTGGGGAGAGAGATGGGTTTGTGGCTGAGGCGATGGTAGAGCTGGTGCAGACATGCCGATGAGAGTTGTGGGCCTGTCCTTTGTGCAGGCATGGAGTGAGAGCATGGAGAAGGTACAATTGTGAAAGATGGGATACAGGTGTGGTGATAAGAATGAGATGGTGTAGCCAGGGTGGGGGTTGCCATGGTGAAAAAGGAGTGTGGTGCAGGCATATAGGTAGATTGGGGGAAGGTCATTGCAAAAGACAAGGGGGCATCTTTTGCACCTGGTGGAAGAATATAACCTCTGCATATGGAAAGGGTTCTTTACTGTAAACGCTGTAAAACTATGAGACTTCAACAAGAGCTGGTTGTGGCCCACCGAGTAGATAGTTTCAAAAAAAGGGTCAGAAAGTGTTTCTAGATGCTCAAACCTAAATAACTGCTAATATGATGAGAAATCACATTGAAGATTGCTGATCCAGGGATTATCTGATTGCACATGGGGATTGGATCCGGTGAATAGATATTTCCCGAGTTTCTGTTTTTAGATGACTTCCAAGAATAGACATCTATAGGCAGATTTAAGAGGTTCCCCGTTCAATCAATGATTGCTGCGTCTATGCACCAAAATTTCCAGCATGGTGGAAGGCCATGAGTTGAAGTCGTCTGGCCAGTAGAAGGGAGGGACTGGACTCACCTTTGCCCAGGTATCTAGACTTGTCCCCATCCCTCAGTTCCAGGGCCTCATAGATTCCTGTGGAGGCTCCACTGGGTACGGCTGCCCGGAAGAGACCTGGTGCAAATACAAGATTAGAGGATTTAGGACACCTGAGACACGGGAAGAAGGATAAAATATTTCTGTTTATAGCTGTGGCTGTGATTTGCCTTCCTGACCACTCCATTTGTGTCCCATTGGGCAGAATAACTTTCAGTTCATCTGTGAAGGTTCTTGTCCATCCAGGTCATGGCAAAGCTAGTACTGGTTAGTCACATTACACTAGACGGACTGTGGGGGGTTCTACAACTTTTACACTTCCCATCCTGTTCTTGGACAATCAACATCTACACATTCCGTGGTGATTGGATCAAGGTGTCTGTACTTCCTGTGTGCATACAAATCCTGGGTACGATCCCGGTATGATGGTGGTATAAATACCGGGGTATGTTCCTGACACTCATTGGATCTCCAGAAGCCACAGAACATCTTCAACATTAGAAGAACATGTCAACATTAGAAGAAGATGGAGAGATACAAAGTAACATTGTTTATAAACATTGATCAGAGGGAGATAGAGAGATACAAAGTAACATTGTTTATAAACATTGATCAGGGGGAGATAGAGAGGTACAAAGTAACATTGTTTATAAACATTGATCAGAGGGGAGAGATAGAGAGATACAAAGTAACATTGTTTATAAACATTGATCAGAGGGGAGAGATAGAGAGATACAAAGTAACATTGTTTATAAACATTGATCAGAGGGGAGAGATAGAGAGATACAAAGTAACATTGTTTATAAACATTGATCAGAAGGAGATAGAGAGATACAAAGTAACATTGTATATGAACATTGATCAGAGGGAGAGATAGAGAGGTACAAAGTAACATTGTATATAAACATTGATCAGAGGGAGATAGAGAGATACAAAGTAACATTGTTTATAAACATTGATCAGAGGGGAGATAGAGAGGGGTCCCTTTTTAACCCTTAGTTTAACCGAATCAGCCATAATTTTCTCTTTCTTCCCCTTCTCCCCGTAGCTATTATTTTCCTTCTGCATTACATTTATAAACCATTCGTTGTCATACCTGCCCTCAAAGTCTGAGGTCTGAGAAACTAAACATGAAGCAGATCACTTTAACACATGTATCTAAAAGCAAGACATTTCCCAGCCTGGGCCTATAGCGGTCCCTGCAGATCTGTGATCGGTCACATTAGTTACCTTTGCCGGTATAGAGGTCTACCTCCACGGTTGGGTTCCCGCGGGAATCAAGGATCTCCCGAGCGTGAATCTTCTGAATGGACATGATGCCTGAAAGGTGAACCGTCATACAGAGTGAGTGTCACATTGCACTGTGCGGAGACACTGAGGGGTCTATTTATAACAAAAACGTGTGCACAGCAATCTGCCCATCGAAACTGCGTGTATTGTATATTCATAACCGGCTGTTGTAGAATGGGGCAGAATTGAACACAAAGTGAATGGGGAAAATACCACATAGATGGCGCTGAGGATCACAGGAAATAAATACATTTTAGTAACAAGAGATACAATGTAACAATTCTAGAGAACTCTGGAGGGAATCAGCAGATAAATGTCACCATTGCTACTATGGGGATCCCCAGAGCTCCATCTAGTGGCCATAACGAGGAATTGTCCACAGTTACTTTGTGTTCCCATGAATGAACCTATTTTGACTATTGCCCATAGTATGTGAAGAACATTCGACCAGAAGAAAAATTACATGAAGAACATTCGATTTTGCTCCATTTTCATAATAACTGGTTAATTTATACAGAAAGAATATAATTTTGCTGGATAATGATGCATTTAAAAAAAAAAATAGACCCCTTGAGTACATTGATTTCATTGCATTGCATAATAATATGAAGTACACAATGATAAGCTGCAGTCAGGGGCGCCCCTATAATGAGGCAGCCTGAGATGGTAGCCTCAGGTGGCATCTCATCGGGAGGACGACAGGTGCGGGGGCAGGGTGTCAGCACAGGTGACTAAGAGCACCCATCCCTCCATCACAGCTCAGACCGCCACCCATTCCGCCCCTTCTCCAACTCACACCGCACTGTATACAAAACATATTGCAGTGTACAATAATATAGAATATACACTGATAAAGGTCACATGATGCCGTATAATACGGAATATAAACCGATAGCGGTCACATGGTGCCGTATAACAATGTACAGTAAGATAACACTGGCAGGATGTGAGGTCTCCTGGCGGTCTATGTGGTATTTAATATGCGGTCTGGAATTCTCTGGGATGGACTATTAATAGTTCCTGTAAAGGTCAGAGAGGACGGGGAAAGGTCAGGACTGTTATAGCATCCGGGAAAGGTCAGCAGAGCC
>NW_017308347.1:80582-81520 GCF_000935625.1 Nanorana parkeri | reverse complement strand
AAGGAAACCTCAGGAGGAAACACACTCCATGCAATCCATGATCTCCATACAATGCAAGCTAAAGGATATCGACCCAGCAGATCCCTCCGCTATGAAATCCATTGACTGCGATGCGTAATTCAACCGCAGTTTTTTTTAGGTCACATGCAGACCTGATAACAGTTAACTTGCACTAGGGGAAGTAAGCCAGAATGAGCATGCGCCCAGCAAAGTCCATGTGAAGTCAATACTTCTGATCTGCACAAAGTAACAGAGCTCCAGGATCAGCATGATAACCAGCATTTCCAGGACAGGTCATCCAGGTCGCCCTTCTGATACATTTCAGGCAATGTTGCCTTTAATAAGCTGAATGATTCCCTTATTGCGCTAATCCATAACAGCCAATGAGAATATAGCGCAGTCAGGTCAGATGAGCCATCTCTTCCCATTGGCTGCTGAGGCTCGCATCCCTTCTGCCTGATAATACTGATAATATATATACAGACATTTCACATTTTTGTGTATCAAACACCATTTTTTTTTCATTTTGGATGGAGTGGTGAGGGGTCAGACCCCCCTGTCAGGTTTTTATTGCTCTTGTTGCCCCTGCTGGGGGGATTTACTCGCTTAGGGGTCACATGGGTTGGTAGGAGGCGGTGCCATTCATTCTGAACTTTCTGCACTTTATAAACAGATGGGAGCGTCTGCCATATTGTTTTATTTGGGTTGGGTCCAGGCACACACAGGAAGTCTTCATCTTCCTTTCAATGGTGATGTCTGGGCTTCTGGTGTGTGTCTGTACCTTTAAGGAGGAGGGGCTTCCTCCTCTCTTGGTGAGTGCATTGGACAATGCTATATAGGGGGACCTCAGATTGTGTCAGGGACCGCACTTATCAGAGGTGATGATGTGGTGGTGCCCCTTCCCCATCTATCTCTCCAATGAGACACAAATGGCAGAG
>NW_017308347.1:78620-80550 GCF_000935625.1 Nanorana parkeri | reverse complement strand
CAACTCTACTCTCTAAATAAAAAAAGTTGGCTTTAGATAAACCTTTAACACGCATGTAACATGTTTTCATGTCTGCACTCATTTTCCCCCGGGCAAGAAAATCAAGCCTGCCGCTAGAGATCTGAAATATTACGTAGTTACCGCCAGTGATTATTTGTATCATTGCGTAAAACATGAGATTGAGTGCGACCAGGTTAGAAGGCAGAGGGACCCCCCACCCCCGAGGTGCTTAATAAACAGAGATCTGCTGCCCGATGGAACAGAGAATTCTTTTAATAAAGGAAAACTGAAACAATCCCACGCTCCTCCGCCTACAGATGGGGCCATCACCCTGCATGGCCACATCAGAGGCGCCAAGAAAAGAGAATTCTCCGACCACCAATGACCGTCTCCTGCTTCTTCTCAGTAGTCAGTTTAACTACACGCTACACTCAATGGGGTAATAATAGCTACAACAACCCAGACAGCTGCTATGGGGCCCGGGATAGGAAGGGGGCCCCAAAAGGAAAACTAAACTGTGACGCTTCCAGTACAGAAGGGCTGAAGTCCAACCTCAGGTTGCCAGCCCTGCTTACCTTGGCCCACAGGGCAAGTGCCCAGTATGCCCAGTGGCCGTTCTGGCACCATCTGCCTCACTGGTTGGGGGTGGCATTGTTTGCATTTGCTTGTCTATTTTAGCAGTGTAGAGTTATTGTTCTCTGAACTTCTGCTACAGACTGAAATGAATCCTGTATGCCTAATGCAGTCACAGATCACAGAGTGTCTTCTCAGCTAAAACCTTATAAAATAGCTGTAAAATTCAGAGTTAAAAGAAGTTTGTATTAGTGTGCAAGAGCAATATTCATTTTGTCATAATATAAAATGGCATTATGGTTATTTGTAACATTGCTACTACAACTACAACTTTTATCTACAGCACTGCTCCCTTGTAGTGTGCTGACTATGCTGACGGCTCTCCTGCTGCCCGTCCTTGACTTAGACATATCACGTATTGTCACAGATGACACTGCCAGCTGCTAGGGGCCCCGTCAATATTTTGCAATGGGGCCCCATGATCCATAGAGACTTGGAGTGAAGTATGTGACAGACAGTGCAGCTGACGGGTGTACAGACGTATATTGGGGGGGACACACAGTACCTGTATAAGGAGCACAGGTGACACAGGGAAAGGGTTTCATTGTGGACATAAAGGATAACTGAACCCAAGAACAAAGACGTGACGTCTGAAGAGAGATACAAAGTAACAATGTTTATCTGAAGTTTATTCTGTCTATAATTTGCCTGAGTTCCCGGCTCTATACATCCGCTGTGCCCATTATGAGGGGCTCCCACCATCCCTGTGCTGAGTTCCCGGGTCTGTACACCCGCTGTGCCCATTATGAGGGGCTCCCACCATCCCTGTGCTGAGTTCCCGGGTCTGGACACCCGCTGTGCCCATTATGAGGGGCTCCCACCATCCCTGTGCTGTGTTCCCGGGTCTGTACACCTGCTGTGCCCATTATGAGGGGCTCCCACCATCCCTGTGCTGAGTTTCCCCGGGTCTGTACACCTGTTGTACCTGAAGACCCTTTTCTGTTCCACCATGACTGTCCCCAACTCCATAATGACATGGTGTGACCAGTTTGGTGGAGGAACTCGAGTGTCCTGCACTCAACCCTACTGAACACCTTTGGGATGACCTCGAACGCCGATTGTGATCCCGGTCTTCTCATCCAACATCAGTTCCTGACCTCACAAAAGACCTCCCGGAAGGAGTGGAGGAGGTTATAGCATCAAGAGGGGAACAACTCCATAATAATGACCATGGTTTTAGAATGGGATGTCCAACAAACTCACATAGGTGTGGTGGTCAGGGGTCAACCAACGTTTGTCCATTGGTTCCCTGGCTTATTTTATTACGTGTCCCCTTATAACACCCCTCCCCCTCCCC
>NW_017308347.1:73441-78338 GCF_000935625.1 Nanorana parkeri | reverse complement strand
ACACACACACACCCCACCCCACCTCCCAATTTTTGCACATTTATTTACAATGCCAGCTGCCAAAGAAGATCCAATATTTCTGTAGCAAGGTGTGCAGATGTTTCACATGTTGCAACAGCAGAAGGTCTGTGGATGGTTTTCCCAAGTTCTGGAGTGTTGTAAAGTGTAACTGTGACTGCAGAGAGAGAGGACACAGAGGCGACTCTCGTGGGACCCAACGTGCGGGGTGTTTATTGGGGGAACTCCAGTACGCAGAAGTTAGAACAAGCTTCAGGGGTGCTACAGACAGGGAGACTCAACGTAGATATGGGGGAGCAACAATGAAGTCCAGGGAACTCCAGGCACAACAAGGGTTCAGCAGCAAGGAAACCGGGCAACAGTTCCTAGGCAATGGTTCATAGGGCAACAGTTCATAGGGCAATGGTTCATAGGGCAACGGTTCATAGGCAATGGTTCCTAGGGCAACAGTTCATAGGGCAACAGTTCATAGGGCAATGGTTCATAGGGCAACGGTTCATAGGCAATGGTTCCTAGGGCAACAGTTCATAGGGCAACAGTTCATAGGGCAACAGTTCATAGGCTATGGTTCATGGGGCAACAGTTCATAGGCCAACAGTTCATAAGGCAATGGTTCATAGGGCAACAGTTCATAGGCAATGGTTCATAGGGCAACGGTTCATAAGGCAATGGTTCATGGGGCAACAGTTCATAGGGCAACAGTTCAATGGGCAACGGTTCATGGGGCAACGGTTCATAGGCAAACAGTTCATAAGGCAATGGTTCATAGGGCAACAGTTCATAAGGCAATGGTTCATGGGGCAACAGTTCATAGGCAATGGTTCATAGGGCACCAGTTCATAGGAAATGGTTCATAGTGCAACAGTTCCATAGGCAATGGTTCATAGGGCAACAGTTCATAGGCAATGGTTCATAGTGCAACAGTTCATAAGGCAATGGTTCATGGGGCAACAGTTCATAGGCAATGGTTCATAGGGCAACAGTGCATAAGGCAATGGTTCATAGGGCAACAGTTCATAGGCAATGGTTCATAGGGCAACAGTTCATAAGGCAATGGTTTATGGGGCACCAGTTCATAGGCAATGGTTCATAGGGCAACAGTTCATAGGCTATGGTTCATGGGGCAACAGTTCATAGGCTATGGTTCATGGGGCAACAGTTCATAGGCAATGGTTAATAGGGCAACTGGCAACAGTTCATAGGCAATGGTTCATAGGGCAACAGTGCATAAGGCAATGGTTCATGGGGCAACAGTTCATAGGCAATGGTTCATAGGGCAACAGTTCATAAGGCAACAGTTCATAGGCAATGGTTCATGGGGCACCAGTTCATAGGAAATGGTTCATAGGGCAACAGTTCATAGGCAATGGTTCATAGGGCAACAGTTCATAGGCAATGGTTCATAGGGCAACAGTTCATAGGCAATGGTTCATAGTGCAACAGTTCATAAGGCAATGGTTCATGGGGCAACAGTTCATAGGCAATGGTTCATAGGGCAACAGTGCATAAGGCAATGGTTCATAGGGCAACAGTTCATAGGCAATGGTTCATAGGGCAACAGTTCATAAGGCAATGGTTTATGGGGCACCAGTTCATAGGCAATGGTTCATAGGGCAACAGTTCATAGGCAATGGTTCATAGGGCAACAGTTCATAGGCTATGGTTCATGGGGCAACAGTTCATAGGCTATGGTTCATGGGGCAACAGTTCATAGGCAATGGTTCATAGGGCAACAGTTCATAATATGGCAGTTACAGGCACAGCAAGAGACAAAAGACAAAGGTGAAGCAACTCACACCGTAGGCGCCTGACAGTCCTGGGCAGCTGGTTGGGTTGGAATGGCAGAGGGAGATCCAGACAGGGTAATCCCCAGAGTGAGACTTGCAGGGTCCTTCTGGACTCTGGAGGGAGATCGCTGGGTCCTTGGAGAAGGTGAAGGTCCAGGGTGACCTGTCCACAGCATGACCTGTCCACAGTTTTTAGGACGCATCTCTTACATCCAGCTCCTCTTCCTTGAAACTGCTCCCCCTGCCGCTATTGTCGGCTGTCAAAATGACAGCAGGGCATAGCTTTGTGTTACACGGCAACAGCAGCTGTCACAATGCCGCCTCTCCTGTGCAGAATGACACTTGCAGATAGTCTGTAGGCGTCACTGAGTAAATAGAAGGTAACGTCTGTATTGTTTCATTGTACTTACTATTTCATTCATGGTGTATATACTGTAGATCAGAATTGTGATGTCAAATGACAAACTTTACTTGTTTTTGTTTTTTTAATAAAATGTATTCCTATTTAAAAGGAGAACTATGGGGTCAGGGCTTTTCCCCATAGTTCTCCCGTCACCCTAAGCTCAGTATACTGCAAGCTACAGCTCGCGGTATACTGAGATGCCGCAGCTGGAACGGATCCCGACATTACTGTCTGGATCCGCCCAGCTGCGTGAGTGACAGCTTGCTCTGCCTATCTAGAAGCAGAGCCAGCTGTACCCACCCCCGTCTGTTCCGCCAGTCAGCGCTGGAGGATCGGAGAGGGGAGGGGGGAATCCCTGAGCGAGTGATAGTCACGGCTCTCTGCAGGGAGATGATCGAGAAGTGAGCGAGCGACGGTATGTGTTCGCTCACTTCCCGATCTACTGAGCCGACGTGTGACAGTTTCATTGTCACACGTCGTCTAGAACTATGAGGAGGAGTGATTTACACTCAGCTCATAGTTCTCCTTTAACTTAGTTAACCATTATCAGCCCTAAATAACTCCTTCCTCCCCTTCTCCTCGAAGCTTTCATTTTTCTGTATTTTGTTTATTTCTATATTTGTTATTATTCATTTATTTTTCCTTTTTATATGTTTTATCCAAAAGTAACAAGAAAATGTTCAAAATTTGAAAAAAAATTGCAAATAAATTCATTTGCTGATAACTTTTTGCCAGAAACATCTTTTAGCATAGGACGGTCTTATAAGCTGACACTCGGCCTGACACAACTCTGACAGGGGAAGAATACATCATAAAAATCAATTACCCCCAGAAAGGTAAAGGTGCCCATACACCTGCCGATTATCGTACGTTTTTTGGCGGGTTGGTGGCATGGTCAGAAGACAAAAGCGGCAATCGCACACTGCGGCCAGCCCTCCCCTCAGCGACAAAGCGGCAAGCGCACACTGCCCGCTCCGCATTGCAATCATCGGCAAGCCCTCCCCTCAGCGGGGAGGGCTTGCAATGATCGCAAGTACGATCTGCCTGTCCAAGATGGTAAGATCGTACGAAATTTTAATGACCTTACAACCAGGGGCGTCCCGAGGCTGGGTGACCCCCTTTGCGGTAACCGAGTGTCACCGCGCCGAAACGTCACTGCGCATGCGCGTAACGTCACCACGCGCGGCAGTATTCTGATACCTGCCGGCGGCCATCTTGGTGATTGACGCCGGCAGAGAGAGAGGAGGGGACAGTCACCCGGCGGGATAAGGTATGCCGCCCGGTCCCCTCCGCTCTCCTGATACTGTCGGGCGTTCGGTCCATGACCGAGCGCCCGACTTTTCAGAGTGTGAGTCATTTTGGTGTCACCCCTCCAATGGTGTCACCCGGGTGCGGGCCGCACCCCCCTTGTGAAGCCACTGCTTACAGCCATCGCAAGACGAAAGTCGTTCGATGGTTGTACGGTGTATGGGCAGCTTAAGGCTCCAGAGATTCAAATTACAGACTCCCATTGCCATACAATAGCAACACAGGAGTATGCAATGCATCTAAAATACAGATCCACTGAGCTCTGTGTACATTGATGATGGTTCACTGAGATGTTCAGATCAGCCTTCCTCAATGAGGGTTCCATAGGGAGCTCTAGGGAACCTCCAGAGTTTGGTAGGGATTCCCTGAATAATGAGCACTCTCTGCCTCTTGGATGAGTTTCTACTGAACCCAATGATCTCTTCAGTTATCTCCGAGGGGGACGTTCCTCAACTACCAAACACGTGTCTTATTTCCAACCTTCATCATGTGGTTGGTGGTGTGTCAGGGCGGTACCTGAACCAATGTGGATACTCTAGCTTCACAGTTTGGAATACCCAAGGGGAGCAAATAGGCCCGGGAGCTGGATCTGTGGAATAGGAACCATGCTGTAGCACACCAGAACAGAAAAGACCTGGGAGCTGGAACTGTGGGACTAGGCCTATACCGGGTCACACCAGAACAGAAAAGACCTGGGAGCTGGAACTGTGGGACTAGGCCTATACCGGGTCACACCAGAACAGAAAAGACCTGGGAGCTGGAACTGTGGGACTAGGCCTATACCGGGTCACACCAGAACAGAAAAGACCTGGGAGCTGGAACTGTGGGACTAGGCCTATACCGGGTCACACCAGAACAGAAAAGACCTGGGAGCTGGAACTGTGGGACTAGGCCTATACCGGGTCACACCAGAACAGAAAAGACCTGGGAGCTGGAACTGTGGGACTAGGCCTATACCGGGTCACACCAGAACAGAAAAGACCTGGGAGCTGGAACTGTGGGACTAGGCCTATACCGGGTCACACCAGAACAGAAAAGACCTGGGAGCTGGAACTGTGGGACTAGGCCTATACCGGGTCACACCAGAACAGAAAAGACCTGGGAGCTGGAACTGAGGGACAAGGCCCATACCGGGTCACACCAGAACAGATAAGACCCAGTAGATGGAACTGAGGGACAAGGCCCATACCGGGTCACACCAGAACAGAAAAGACCTGGGAGCTGGAACTGTGGGAATACAGGGTCACACCAGAACAGATAAGACCTGGTAGATGGAACTGAGGGACAAGGCCCATACCGGGTCACACCAGAACAGATAAGACCTGGTAGATGGAACTGAGGGACAAGGCCCATACAGGGTCACACCAGAACAGATAAGACC
>NW_017308347.1:69591-73288 GCF_000935625.1 Nanorana parkeri | reverse complement strand
CCCGGCGGGATAAGGTATGCCGCCCGGTCCCCTCCGCTCTCCTGATACTGTCGGGCGTTCGGTCCATGACCGAGCGCCCGACTTTTCAGAGTGTGAGTCATTTTGGTGTCATCCCTCCAATGGTGTCACCCGGGTGCGGGCCGCACCCCCCTTGTGAAGCCACTGCTTACAGCCATCGCAAGACGAAAGTCGTTCGATGGTTGTACGGTGTATGGGCAGCTTAAGGCTCCAGAGATTCAAATTACAGACTCCCATTGCCATACAATAGCAACACAGGAGTATGCAATGCATCTAAAATACAGATCCACTGAGCTCTGTGTACATTGATGATGGTTCACTGAGATGTTCAGATCAGCCTTCCTCAATGAGGGTTCCATAGGGAGCTCTAGGGAACCTCCAGAGGTTGGTAGGGATTCCCTGAATAATGAGCACTCTCTGCCTCTTGGATGAGTTTCTACTGAACCCAATGATCTCTTCAGTTATCTCCGAGGGGGACGTTCCTCAACTACCAAACACGTGTCTTATTTCCAACCTTCATCATGTGGTTGGTGGTGTGTCAGGGCGGTACCTGAACCAATGTGGATACTCTAGCTTCACAGTTTGGAATACCCAAGGGGAGCAAATAGGCCCGGGAGCTGGATCTGTGGAATAGGAACCATGCTGTAGCACACCAGAACAGAAAAGACCTGGGAGCTGGAACTGTGGGACTAGGCCTATACCGGGTCACACCAGAACAGAAAAGACCTGGGAGCTGGAACTGAGGGACAAGGCCTATACCGGGCCACGTCCCATACCGGGTCACACCAGAACAGAAAAGACCTGGTAGATGGAACTGAGGGACAAGGCCCATACCGGGTCACACCAGAACAGATAAGACGTGGTAGATGGAACTGAGGGACAAGGCCCATACCGGGTCACACCAGAACAGATAAGACCTGGTAGATGGAACTGAGGGACAAGGCCCATACCGGGTCACACCAGAACAGATAAGACCTGGTAGATGGAACTGAGGGACAAGGCCCATACAGGGTCACACCAGAACAGATAAGACCCAGTAGATGGAACTGAGGGACAAGGCCCATACAGGGTCACACCAGAACAGATAAGACCTGGGAGCTGGAACTGTGGGACTAGGCCTATACCGGGTCACACCAGAACAGAAAAGACCTGGGAGCTGGAACTGAGGGACAAGGTTCATCCCGGGTCACACCAGAACAGATAAGACGTGGTAGATGGAACTGAGGGACAAGGCCCATACCGGGTCACACCAGAACAGATAAGACCTGGTAGATGGAACTGAGGGACAAGGCCCATACCGGGTCACACCAGAACAGATAAGACCCAGTAGATGGAACTGAGGGACAAGGCCCATACCGGGTCACACCAGAACAGATAAGACCTGGTAGATGGAACTGAGGGACAAGGCCCATACTGGGTCACACCAGAACAGATAAGACCTGGGAGCTGGAACAGAAATCACCAAGGTATACAGATTCTTGCACGTGAGAGGAGGTGATTGGAGATCCTCCAAGGTGCGGAGTCTAAGGGTCAGATGGTATTCATCAGGATCGCCCACACAAAGGTTTGGACTTAACTATGTGCTAACCCCAGGCCGTGTCCCCGTTCTAAGCATTAAGCACTCTTCTGGAGTAAACTGTGGGTTACAGTGGAACGAGTGCCTAGATTCCAGGTCAAAGGACAGGGAAGGCAGCTGCACAGATAACCAGGATACAAGCCAGAGGTCAGGTTAGGGAGCAGACAAGGATAACCAGGATACAAGCTAGAGGTCGGGGCAGGCAGTGAACATGGATAACCAGGTCACAAGCTACGGCTTAGGGCAGGCAGCAAATAACCAGGATTCAAGATAGAGGCCAGGGCAGGCAGCAGACACAGATAACCAGGATACAAGCTAGAGGTCAGGACAGGCAGATGACATGGATAACCAGGAGATAAGCCAGAGTTCAGGACCGGTAGCTGACATAGATAACCAGGATCAAGGCCATAAGTCAGGGCAGGCAGGGAACACAGATAACAAGGACAGAAGAAAGAGGTCAGGGCAGGCAGCAAACATGGATAACCAGGATATGAGCTAGAGGTTAGCACAGACAGTGGACACAGTTAACCATGATACAAGCAAGAGGTCAGGGCAGGCAGTGGACACAGACAACCAGGATATAAGCCAGAGGTCGGGGCAGTCAGTGACCACAAATAACCGCGATCCAGGCCAGAGTTCAGGGTAAGCTTCGAACACAGAAAACCAGGGTCCAGGCCAGAGGTTAGAGCAGGAAGTGTACCGGGATATCCAGGATAAAAACAAGAGGTCAGGGCAGGCAGCAAACACAGATAACCAGGATATGAGCTAGAGGTTAGCACAGACAGTGGACACAGTTAACCAGGATATAAACCAGAGGTCGGGGAAGGCAGTGGACACAGACAAACAGGATATAAGCCAGAGGTCGGGGAAAGCAGTGGACACAGACAACCAGGATATAAGTCAGAGGTCGGGGGAAGTCAGTGACCACAAATAACCACAATCCAGGTCAGAGGTCAGGGTAGGCTTCAAACACAGAAAACCAGGGTCCAGGCCGGCCAGAGGTTAGAGCAGGAAGTGTACCGGGATATCCAGGATAAAAACAAGAGGTCAGGGCAGGCAGCAAACACAGATAACCAGGAAACAAGGCGGGGTCGGTACACAGCAATAGAATGGACAAGCATGCAGACTGGATAGTAGGAAACACTTACCAGGGGCACAGCACCTAACTTGTGAAAGGTTTGCTCAGGCAGCAAGGTGGAAGCTGCGTCGGGTTTAAATAAGATGGGCAGAGGGAAGAGGTCACTCTCATTGGATGTGTCCATGACACAATTATCAGAAGGAGGAAGCCATGCTACAACCCGGAAGTACATTCCAGCTGCGTGCCATAGAAGCAGAGTCGGCACTGGATCATGAATGGTAAGTGGCGGTGACACGGGGAACGCAGGCATGTGACACACCAGGAAGTGACGGATGATGAAGATTCTGCCAGGGGACGTAGCTCATGAAGTTATTGATGTGTATATCAAGACAAAAAAAGTTTTGTGTACATTGGGGAAGGATTGGAACTCCTGCAGGGTTTTTACTGCTCCGTAGCAGTACTTCCCCTCACTTCCTGTTCAGCTGACCACAGTTTCATCAGACAGGAAGTGAGGGGAAGTCTGCACCAGGCACACAGGCATAAATTAAAAAAAATCTGACAGATGCTCTCACCTTCCTCTACTCTACTTAGGAAAACCATCTTGATTCCTGTCTGTGCTGCTGTTGGAGTGTTCCCCTCACTTCCTGTCCGGTTAAACATTGTCATCGGAACAGGAAGTGATGGGAAAATCTTGATAAGGGAACCCTGGAAAGCAGGAAATCCCCCAACCCTTCTCCCCTCTATCCACATCTAAGTTCTGGCTGGGACATACACTTTAAGAATCTTCTTGTTCATGGATCTTATTTTTTACAGTGACTCCGCCTACATTTCTGCCCACAGCTCAGGTATAATAAAGGGTTATATAAGGGGTATAAAGGACCCCCGCCTGTACCAGTTCCCAAGAGGAGATCACAGACCACCTGCCCCTCTCAGGGGTGGGTCAGATAGGTGCCCCGATTGCTGGAACCGTCTTCTGGTATGGGCCTATTGATCATCAGCACTGGGCATTGGTGCCCTCGGGGGGG
>NW_017308347.1:64569-68319 GCF_000935625.1 Nanorana parkeri | reverse complement strand
GGCTTTTGTACACCCGGGCCCGGGCTTGTGGCCCCCGGGGGGGGGGGGGGGGGTTCCCCTTTAATTTGCAGGGGGTTCCCCTTTGCAGGGCTCCCATGCTCGGCTGATGACTCTTTTATGGGAAAGTCAGAATTTTGCATCCATCGGGCCGGCCGGCGCTGTTCTTCTCTGACCCTCAAGGCTCAGTCTGTATGAGCTCCTTCTACCCTTATGGGGACAGTGTGATGGGACGGAGGGGCTCTGCGTCCCCTGGGTGACCTTGTCAGAGGTCAGTGGGGTTTCTTATTACCCCTGTCCTTTAGGAGGGCTGGGGAATGTAGAGTGGGAGGGAGGCGCTGTGCTCCCTGACCTTATCACCAGATATATATAACACGCTGCACCTGCCCGGCGCTTAACCACTTCCCTGCCGCGGGGCCGCGGAGACCTCCCTATGCCGCGGTCTCTCGGGTCTATATCCGTCCCGGCCACTCTGGCCTGTCACGCCCTCGCCCCGCTGTGTCCTGCAATCGATGCCGCTCGTTTATGCTCAGGGTATCGGGTTTGGGGGGCAGTCGGGTCATTTAAAGGCCGGCTCCAGTCAAAACGTATATATTTCGATTTTATGGACGGGCCCCCGTGAGCTGAAGGACGTGATGGCCTCTTATATCGGCCGGGGGCTCCAGGGGCGGGGGACAGTGAGCACAATACAGCATTAAACAATAGCTGTGGAAGGGTGACACCTCATTATAAATGTGTGGGAGGGGCCGTGACACGACTTCCGCAGGTCACAGGAATGGTGCGTGCCGGAGATATAAGATTAACCCAAAACTGATAGTGGGAAGGGTGGGGTCAGCCTGTAAACCTTAACTGAATCCTAGATTGTTCCGGGTGCTGTGCACATATACAAGTGACCATTTCTAAATATAAAATCCTTGTTTCCACTTTTTTCATCTTTTGTTCCATCTCGATGTTGCTGATCTCCAGCAGCCTCTTTGCAGCCACTTCCTGTCTACATGCACCCCAGCGACGGCTGCATTGCATTTCTCCGGGAGGGTTTCCTGATGGTGACAACAGTGGACCGTGTCTGACCGTAATGAGCGTTTAAAACAGCCACTTGCAGCCTTCATTGGAAGCGTGTGTGACGAGGTGACAACGCCTGACCACAGCTAGGAGAGGGGACAGAGCGTTGTCACCCTACAACAGGAAGTGCCATAACAAGGGCCCTTCATGGCAGGATCACCGGGGATTATTTTAATGAGAGCTGCAGATGTAAAAGTATTGATGATGAATCTTATAGGAGAGTTTCGAGGTGTACACTGCGTGCTGTATGGGAGGGCACACATATTTTTATGTTATTAGAACAATTGTTTTCTATGTGCCCATGTGGTGGCTGGCATTGATCAAGTGCAGAAAAACACCAATCGTTGGACACAAACATATAAAAAAAATTGCATAGCCATTAGTCCAACGAAACTGCTGGGAGTTCTGTGTGAATGAGCCGGGGGCAAATCGAATGTTCTCAGTGTAATCTCTCTTCTGGTCGAATGTTCTTCACATATTATGAGCAGCAGTAATAATAGGTTCAGCGTTAATCTGGAAAATACCTCATTATGGCCACTGGATGGCGCTGCCTGGGATCCCCATAGTAGCAATGGTGACATTTCTATGTTCATTCCCTCCAGAGGTCTCTAGAATTGTTACATTGTATCTCTTGTTATTAACCACTTCCTGTGTGTAGCCGTACATATGCGGCCGGCCACTGAAGTGGTTATACCAAGCTGCTGCTGCTGCTGCCGTGTTCTTGGTATCTATGTAAGCAGCTGGCGATGGCTGTTCAGGTGCAAGCGATCCGGCGACTTTATAGCCGCTGGATCACTAGTACCGATCGGCGAAGTGTGCTCAACACACCTACCCCGGGCTCTGCTGTCCCCCCGTGCGGGGCCTGGGACCGGCACAGCGAGTCTCCCTGCTACGATCGGAGAGAGATTCTGCAGCTTCCAGCCGCTGATCTCTCCTCAGATCACTGGACCCGGAAGTGATGTGCATTACGTCACTTCCGGTGTCACTGGGCACAGTCTCCGGCTCTTAGAGCCAGGAGAAGAAGCTGGGGAAGCAGATCTCGGCTTCCTCAGCTTCTTTGGGGTGCCTAGGTGACATTAGGGGTCTGAAAGACCTCTGATGTCTCCATAAAGAGGACCTCTCACTCCCTATCTGCTATTACATAGGGGAATTGTTAGTCCCCTGTGTGATAGCAATAAAGTTAGTGTAAAAGAAAAAAAAAGTGTTTTTTTTTTTTAAAGTCCCCCGCCCCCACGTGCAGGCATATACATACGCAAACACGCGTCGGTGCGCCTATGTACATAAATGACAATTTCTCTACACGTTACATATTGTCATGAACATCGCAGTGAGAGCAATAATTCTAGCGCTGTCAATCACTGTTAGCACCAAACTGATGAGCCGTAAAAAAACGGTTAAAGCGTCACCTATGGAAAATTTTGGGTGTTGTAGTTTTTGCGGTTTCACGGACGCGCGCAATTTTTAAGGCTTGACGCGTTTGGTGTCTATTTACCCGGCGTGATCCCGTCTTTTATATTTTACCCAAAAATTGGGTATTATATTCTGTTTCTGTGCACTAAATTTCATTTTAGTTTATTTTATCCTACAAATACCGGTTTGATAAACATTTGCGCGAATACCGTGCAGCATAAAAAATTGCAACTAGTATGTTTTTATTCTCCAGGGCCTCTGCGTTCAGAAAATATATAATTGTTTGGGGGTCTGAAGCTGTTTTGTAGCCAAAAATTCTGATTTTATCATCGTGTGTGTGCAAATGTAAGAAATTGCTCTGGGCAGCAAGTGGTTAAATTCTTGTGTACCTCAGCGCCCTCTAGTGGCCATAATTACCCAATTCACTCTGTGTTCAGTATCGCCCCATTCACACAACAGCCGGTTCGTTCACACAGAACAAATGGACATGCAGTTTTCTTCAAACATTATGGTCAGCAGCAATGATAGGTTCATTCATAAGGAACAGATTGAATCAGGAAAATACCTCATTATGGCAACTAGATTGCACTCCGGGGATCCCTGTAGTAGCAATGGTGACATTTATCTGCTGATTCCCTCCAACGTTCCTTAGAATTGTTACATTGTATCTCTTGTTACTAATATGTATTTCCTGTGATCATCAGCGCCACCTAGGGGGCCATATGTGGTATTGCCTCATCCACTCTATGAATGAACCTGTTTTATGGCCACTAGAGGGCGCTGAAGATCACATGAAATACATATTAGTAACAAGAGATACAATGTAACAATTCTAAGGAACGTTGGGGGGAATTAGCAGATAAATGTTAAGCCGTAGAAGATTGTTTTAGTCAAATTTGATTGCATTTTAATTGCACTAGGAGCTGCAGCAAAATAGAGCCTGCCTCATTTCCTGGCTGGAGGATGTCCAGCATCATCTACCCCTTTCCTCCACAGCCTGACTTCCCCTGGCCCCGCCCCTTTTCATTCATTGGGTTTTAGTTCTTTTAATCATGGAGGCTCAGCATCACACGTGGGCTTTCTACATGCAGAGGAGAGGACCTAGGAATGCCCTCTCCTCTAGACCTCCGGTGATCAGTCTGCTGCAGGCTGGAGGATGCATTTCCTCAGTCTCCCCTCCCCCAGTCATGGCTGAACAAAGATGGCTCTGTCCTTTTGTAGAGAAAAGCTAATGTAGACATTGTCAGGGGGGGGGGGGGGGGCGTCCTGGTGTCCTTTTGT
>NW_017308347.1:62694-64134 GCF_000935625.1 Nanorana parkeri | reverse complement strand
TGACATTTTGCGGGGGGGGGGGGGAGGGCTGTCATGTGATCTCTGTGAGAGGTAATACATACCTGGAAGTGTTACACTGAATGCACAGCACAAATATATCAGAAGCTCCATAGAGTAGAAAAACATTCCCTGTGACATCAACACTACACGTCAGTGACATACAACAGGTATGCAAACACAGATCGTGTCTTGATTCAGGGGTTCCCATCATCCCTGTGCTGAGTTCCCGGGTCTGTACACCCGCTGTGCCCATTATGAGGAGCTCCCACCATCCCTGTGCTGAGTTCCCGGGTCTGTACACCCGCTGTGCCCATTATGAGGAGCTCCCTCCATCCCTGTGTTGAGTTCCCGGGTCTGTACACCCGCTGTGCCCATTATGAGGAGCTCCCTCCATCCCTGTGCTGAGTTCCCGGGTCTGTACACCTGCAATATATATAGTATATGAATGGACGGAGGAGGGGGAGGTGAGAAGAAATGTAACATTGTATTCAGTCATCTTATACAGTGTGTGTTGTTTCCGTAACTGTCCAGCAGGGGGCAGTGTGGTGTAAGATTGTTCCTGTGATTAGAGGTAACACACCGCCCCCTGCTGGGAGTTTTATATACTGCAGATGTACATTCATTGGTGGCTGGTCTCGGGCTATCCGTCCTCCATTTTCCTTCATTTATAACAACTTCTAACGGAGGCCAAATATGGGGACATTCAGATGAGGATTTTAGGCCACAATCTTCATTTTCAGGATGGAAAATAATTGTGAATTTGCTGCATATGAACGATGTGGTCACCAATAAAGACCTATAAAGCTGAAGTTTATATTTTTCCTCCCCTCCCCCCTCATCCACATGCTAATAATAATAAAACGTTTATATATTGCCGACAATATGTAGCGCTGTACATCCTGCACATTCACATCGGTCCCTGTCCTCGAGGAGCTCACAATCTAAGGTCCCGCTCTCACATACATACAGACGAGGGCCGATTAAAGCCGGGGCCAATTAACTAATTACAGACCTTATTTTAGTCCTAGTGATGTCATCACCGGGTCCCTGAGCTTCTCTGTGCATTGCAGACAGATCATGGCTGGTGGGAGGGGCCGGACGGGTGATGCACATAGCTTCCTGAATACATCACGGCACCCGGCCTCGGTACTTAGCTCAGGAGCCCTCAGTGGGCGGGCCCTTGGGAGGAGTTAAGTGAATATCAAAATTCCTTGATGGGTGGGCCTCAGTCTGGAGGAGGGGGGCGTGTCCATTAGCATGCAGACCATCCAATCAGTGAGGGGCATGCGTTTGGCTGATTTGCAGATCTACAGGTCTGACTCCTGCAGAGGGACCGCTGCTTCCACCGAGAGGGTTAGGCTCCTCCTCTGCGGCATGCTGCCCGGGGTCGGGCCCCTCTACTCAGGCTGTGGCTGCTTTCTAAAAAGAGAGCAAACTATA
>NW_017308347.1:58582-62654 GCF_000935625.1 Nanorana parkeri | reverse complement strand
CCTGACCATCACCCCTAAAGGGGACTGATGGTTATCCCATGCCAGCACTGCAGGGGTTAATTAAAGGTTTGCCCGGAGTTCTGCTTTAACTTTACAGCTGAACGTGTTTCGTCACATCCATTGGAATACTAAAAAAAATACTTGTTGATCCTGCCAGGCGGCCTGTGAACTACAGAACCCCTCCCCTATATGTTTTAGAGACCATAGTCCTAACACACGTCCTGTCCTAGAGGGACAACGCGGCTCCTGTGTTGATACAGCAGGTGAATAAGCGTTGTCACCCTACGACAGGAAGTGCTACGCGGGCAGGTGAACAGAGAGGACACATGACTGGCCGTATTGCAGTGCGGTTCTATGGTGGGGATCGCACATTCAGCGACAACATGGAGGAGAATCCGCCGGCCTGGGGAAGTCATTGTTTGAAAAAGGAAGTAGAACATTTCCCCATCAGGAGACGTCCCGAAGAGGAACTACAACACTTCCTCACCGGGGCTCCCTGGTTCGAGGTCCAATCTGCAATCGTTCACCTCTGAAGGTTCATTCACACCAACGTATTGCAGTAGCGTGTTATTGACTGCATGTTAATACAACACGTTACACGCAGTGCCTGTCATTCTTAATACAACATGTTACACGCAGTGCCCGTCATTCTTAATGCAACACGTCACACGCAGTGCCCGTCATTCTTAATACAACACGTTACACGCAGTGCCCGTCATTCTTAATGCAACACGTTACACGCAGTGCCCGTCATTCTTAATACAACATGTTACACGCAGTGCCCGTCATTCTTAATGCAACACGTTACACGCAGTGCCCATCATTCTTAATGCAACACGTTACACGCAGTGCCCGTCATTCTTAATACAACACGTTACACGCAGTGCCCGTCATTCTTAATGCAACACGTTACACGCAGTGCCCGTCATTCTTAATACAACACGTTACACGCAGTGCCCGTCATTCTTAATACAACACGTTACACGCAGTGCCCGTCATTCTTAATACACCACGTCACACGCAGTGCCCATCATTCTTAATACAACACGTTACACGCAGTGCCCGTCATTCTTAATGCAACACGTTACACGCAGTGCCCATCATTCTTAATACAACACGTTACACGCAGTGCCCGTCATTCTTAATACAACACGTTACACGCAGTGCCCGTCATTCTTAATACAACACGTTACACGCAGTGCCCGTCATTCTTAATACAACACGTTACACGCAGTGCCCGTCATTCTTAATACAACACGTTACACGCAGTGCCCGTCATTCTTAATACAACACGTTACACGCAGTGCCCGTCATTCTTAATACAACACGTTACACGCAGTGCCCGTCATTCTTAATACAACACGTTACACGCAGTGCCCGTCATTCTTAATACAACACGTTACACGCAGTGCCCGTCATTCTTAATACAACACGTTACACGCAGTGCCCGTCATTCTTAATACAACACGTTACACGCAGTGCCCGTCATTCTTAATACAACACGTTACACGCAGTGCCCGTCATTCTTAATACAACACGTTACACGCAGTGCCCGTCATTCTTAATACAACACGTTACACGCAGTGCCCGTCATTCTTAATACAACACGTTACACGCAGTGCCCGTCATTCTTAATGCAACACGTTACACGCAGTGCCCATCATTCTTAATGCAACACGTTACACGCAGTGCCCGTCATTCTTAATACAACACGTTACACGCAGTGCCCGTCATTCTTAATGCAACACGTTACACGCAGTGCCCGTCATTCTTAATACAACACGTTACACGCAGTGCCCGTCATTCTTAATACAACACGTTACACGCAGTGCCCGTCATTCTTAATACACCACGTCACACGCAGTGCCCATCATTCTTAATACAACACGTTACACGCAGTGCCCGTCATTCTTAATGCAACACGTTACACGCAGTGCCCATCATTCTTAATACAACACGTTACACGCAGTGCCCGTCATTCTTAATACAACACGTTACACGCAGTGCCCGTCATTCTTAATACAACACGTTACACGCAGTGCCCGTCATTCTTAATACAACACGTTACACGCAGTGCCCGTCATTCTTAATACAACACGTTACACGCAGTGCCCGTCATTCTTAATACAACACGTTACACGCAGTGCCCGTCATTCTTAATACAACACGTTACACGCAGTGCCCGTCATTCTTAATACAACACGTTACACGCAGTGCCCGTCATTCTTAATACAACACGTTACACGCAGTGCCCGTCATTCTTAATACAACACGTTACACGCAGTGCCCGTCATTCTTAATACAACACGTTACACGCAGTGCCCATCATTCTTAATACAACACGTTACACGCAGTGCCCGTCATTCTTAATACAACACGTTACACGCAGTGCCCGTCATTCTTAATACAACACGTTACACGCAGTGCCCATCATTCTTAATACAACATGTTATACGCAGTCCCGTCATTCTTAATGCAACACGTTACACGCAGTGCCCATCATTCTTAATGCAACACGTTACACGCAGTGCCCGTCATTCTTAATACAACACGTTACACGCAGTGCCCGTCATTCTTAATGCAACACGTTACACGCAGTGCCCGTCATTCTTAATGCAACACGTTACACGCAGTGCCCGTCATTCTTAATACAACACGTTACACGCAGTGCCCGTCATTCTTAATACAACACGTTACACGCAGTGCCCATCATTCTTAATACAACACGTTACACGCAGTGCCCGTCATTCTTAATACAACACGTTACACGCAGTGCCCGTCATTCTTAATACAACACGTTACACGCAGTGCCCGTCATTCTTAATACAACACGTTACACGCAGTGCCCGTCATTCTTAATACAACACGTTACACGCAGTGCCCGTCATTCTTAATACAACACGTTACACGCAGTGCCCGTCATTCTTAATACAACACGTTACACGCAGTGCCCGTCATTCTTAATACAACACGTTACACGCAGTGCCCATCATTCTTAATACAACACGTTACACGCAGTGCCCGTCATTCTTAATACAACACGTTACACGCAGTGCCCGTCATTCTTAATACAACACGTTACACGCAGTGCCCGTCATTCTTAATACAACACGTTACACGCAGTGCCCGTCATTCTTAATACAACACGTTACACGCAGTGCCCGTCATTCTTAATACAACACGTTACACGCAGTGCCCGTCATTCTTAATACAACACGTTACACGCAGTGCCCGTCATTCTTAATGCAACACGTTACACGCAGTGCCCATCATTCTTAATGCAACACGTTACACGCAGTGCCCGTCATTCTTAATACAACACGTTACACGCAGTGCCCGTCATTCTTAATACAACACGTTACACGCAGTGCCCGTCATTCTTAATACAACACGTTACACGCAGTGCCCGTCATTCTTAATACAACACGTTACACGCAGTGCCCATCATTCTTAATACAACACGTTACACGCAGTGCCCGTCATTCTTAATACAACACGTTACACGCAGTGCCCATCATTCTTAATGCAACACGTTACACGCAGTGCCCGTCATTCTTAATACAACACGTTACACGCAGTGCCCGTCATTCTTAATACAACACGTTACACGCAGTGCCCGTCATTCTTAATACAACACGTTACACGCAGTGCCCGTCATTCTTAATACAACACGTTACACGCAGTGCCCGTCATTCTTAATACAACACGTTACACGCAGTGCCCGTCATTCTTAATACAACACGTTACACGCAGTGCCCGTCATTCTTAATACAGCACGTTACACGCAGTGCCCGTCATTCTTAATACAACATGTCACACGCAGTGCCCGTCATTCTTAATACAACACGTTACACGCAGTGCCCGTCATTCTTAATACAACACGTTACACGCAGTGCCCATCATTCTTAATACAACATGTTATACGCAGTGCCGTCATTCTTAATGCAACACGTTGCACGCAGTGCCCATCATTCTTAATGCAACACGTTACACGCAGTGCCCGTCATTCTTAATACAACACGTTACACGCAGTGCCCGTCATTCTTAATACACCACGTTACACGCAGTGCCC
>NW_017308347.1:58014-58541 GCF_000935625.1 Nanorana parkeri | reverse complement strand
CCCAGGGCCCCGGGTCAAAAAACCATGAAGGCCCCCCCCCCACCGACATGGCACCGCATGGTTAACAGGAAGGCTGCCGAGGTCCCCAGCAAGAGCGCGGGACCTCAGGCAGCCGCTTCTGTTTAAAATGTTAGTGCCGGTGTTCTGTACGATGTGTCCCCAGTTATGAATGAACAGGATGTGATTTACATCACTTCCTGTTCATTCATGAATTTATGAAAGGGGAAAAGCACTCAGTACAGAGGCTCCTCCCCATTCAGAAACTGCTTGATGGTAAATATCTTACTATCAGCAGTTTGTGAATGAATGGGAGGAGCCTCTGTACTGAGTGCTTCCCATTCACTGAGTGCTGAGGCTGCAGAAAAAGACATTGAGGACTCTGTGCGAGGACTCTGTGCGAGGACTCTGTGTGTGGACTCTGTGCGAGGACTCTGTGCGAGGACTCTGTGTGTGGACTCTGTGCGAGGACTCTGTGCGAGGACTCTGTGCGAGGACTCTGTGCGAGGACTCTGTGCGAGGACTCTGTG
>NW_017308347.1:56235-57939 GCF_000935625.1 Nanorana parkeri | reverse complement strand
GGCAGAGAGCCGTGACAGGATCGAGAGGTGAGCGAGCGCCGGTATGTGTTCGCTCACCTCCCGATCTACTGAGCCGACCTGTGACAGTCTCATTGTCACAGGTCGGCTAGAACTAGCAAAGCACGCCCCTCATAGTTCTCCTTTAATACAACAGTGACAGCGCGTGGCATAGCTTTGCAGCGCGTTGCCGTGCGTTGTGATACCTTGTGTGAAATATACGGCGGTATCATTTTATCACAACACAAACGCCAACGCAGCGCAAAAACCATTTATAACATAAATCGCTTATTTACAGTTTAGCGTTCCTTCATTTTTGTTATCATCCCCCTTTCCTCGCCTCTCATTGGTGCGGCGGTATTAAAGTCAAGGGGGGGGGGGCCTTGCTTTGGGGGCCGGTTTTTTTTTGGGATTTCTATTTACGCCCCTGGTTCAGGGTAGGTGCGGCTCGTTCACACACACCTGACGCATCGCACCCTGACGCCCGGTAACGTGTGGCGAACTCCTCCAGTACAAGTCATGTCAGCAGAGTGGGCGGAGCCACGTAAATCCTATTTTTTTCCCCGCCGGCCAATCACAATGCAGAATTCATTTTTTCTTCCCTTATTAATATTTGCATAAAAATAGGACTTATCGACCTTCATCAGCGTTCCCCGTCACCCTACACATGACTCTTGTATGACCAGAACACGCACACACACGCACACACGTGGGGAAGTGACAGGAAAAAGGAATTTCTCTACATCACAGTACCCAGCCGGCTTCCTGACATAGAAGAGGTTTCCATGTTATCACCAACACAAATCCCAACTGTCCGAACTCTTCCTCAGTCCGGGAGGGTGCAGTTCAGGGGAAGGGCCACCAGGTGTCAGTACAGGTCAGTGTGTCCTCTGCACTGCTCTGATCAGACTGGTTATTTCTCTATCCCGGGGGGGCGCAACGAGCGCAGATTCCGGGTGAGGCGCGGTGATCCCCCCACCCCCGCCCCGGGGGGATACCTTCTCATCAGATTTGCAGGTCGTTTGGAAGGAGCCGAAGCTTTTTTTTCTTGAGCTTTGCACAGAGTAGGAAAGGGTTAAAGCTGCTTCCCTGGCGCTCTATCTTATTTTAGACCCAGTGACATCACCACTGGGTCCCTGTGCTTCTCTATACAATGGCTGGTGGGAGGAGCCGGCAGGATGCTGTACACGGCTTCCTGAAAACATCCCAGCACCCGGCCTCAGTACCCCTCTCAAGAACCCTCAGCCCTGATGCAAGCAGTGGGCTGGCTCCTGGGAGGGGTTATGCAAATATCAAAGTTCCTAGGCAGGTTGTATTTGCATAGTTAGCGCCCACATGTGATGCTGAGCCTCCATGATTGAACGATCTTAAATCCAATGAATGAAAGGGGCGGGGCCAGGGATAGTCAAGTTGGGGAGTAAAGGGCTATAGAATGTCGGACATCCTCCAGCCAGGAAATGAGGCGGGCTCTATGTGGCTTGCTGAAGCTTCCAATGCATCACTGCGCCCTGCCTCAGTACTCCTCTCTATAGCCCGGGTGCAAGCAGTGGGCGGGCTCTTAGGAGGAGTTATGCAGATTACAAAATGCCTCGATGGGTGGGTGTCAGTCTGGACCGCCCACATGTGACGTCGAGTCTCCATGATTGGAAGAACGGAAGGCCAATGAATGAAAGGGGCGGGGCCAGGAAATGGGGCGGGCTCTCTCTC
>NW_017308347.1:50539-56156 GCF_000935625.1 Nanorana parkeri | reverse complement strand
GGTTCGTTATTCGATGTTGGCGGGGCGGTGTCCCACTTGTGACACGAGATTTCGGCTCCTTCCTGCGGGTTCAGCAATACTGACACGTTGAGTCTTCAGAATGTAGAAGTTGCGGCAGGAAGTGCGCGCAGTCACAGGCGGCGGGGAGGAAGTCGGCGGGGGAAGGTTGTAGGTGTGAGCACTCTCAGTTTGAATCAACCTTCTCCTAACTGATAGCACAGAGAGGCTGACACAGACGGTGGAGATGTACACGCCGGTGACATGCGGAGGAGTCGTGTCAGGTGACTGGGCCTCACCTGCGGCAGGAAGTGTGTATACAGTATACGGCTTCACCTGAGAGCCGGGCCGTTCCACAATGATAGAGGAAGCTGCCCCCCCCCCCATCCCCCCATTCACATGATAACCTTACTTTATACACTGTGATGTCATCACTGGGACCCTGTGCTTCTCCGTGCAATGCAGGCAGAACATGGCTGGTGGGAGGGGCTGTACATAGCTTCCTTAAAATACTCAGTCCTGGGAAGAACGGGGGTCAGATAGAAGACTGGAGGGAAGGACGGAGGTCAGATAGAAGACTGAAGGGAAGGACGGAGGGCAGATAGAAGACTGAAGGGAAGGACGGAGGGCAGATAGAAGACTGAAGGGAAGGACGGAGGGCAGATAGAAGACTGAAGGGAAGGACGGAGGGCAGATAGAAGACTGAAGGGAAGGACGGAGGGCAGATAGAAGACTGAAGGGAAGGACGGAGGGCAGATAGAAGACTGAAGGGAAGGACGGAGGGCAGATAGAAGACTGAAGGGAAGGACGGAGGGCAGATAGAAGACTGAAGGGAAGGACGGAGGGCAGATAGAAGACTGAAGGGAAGGACGGAGGGCAGATAGAAGACTGAAGGGAAGGACGGAGGGCAGATAGAAGACTGAAGGGAAGGACGGAGGGCAGATAGAAGACTGAAGGGAAGGACGGAGGGCAGATAGAAGACTGAAGGGAAGGACGGAGGGCAGATAGAAGACTGAAGGGAAGGACGGAGGGCAGATAGAAGACTGAAGGGAAGGACGGAGGGCAGATAGAAGACTGAAGGGAAGGACGGAGGGCAGATAGAAGACTGAAGGGAAGGACGGAGGGCAGATAGAAGACTGAAGGGAAGGACGGAGGGCAGATAGAAGACTGAAGGGAAGGACGGAGGGCAGATAGAAGACTGAAGGGAAGGACGGAGGGCAGATAGAAGACTGAAGGGAAGGACGGAGGGCAGATAGAAGACTGAAGGGAAGGACGGAGGGCAGATAGAAGACTGAAGGGAAGGACGGAGGGCAGATAGAAGACTGAAGGGAAGGACGGAGGGCAGATAGAAGACTGAAGGGAAGGACGGAGGGCAGATAGAAGACTGAAGGGAAGGACGGAGGGCAGATAGAAGACTGAAGGGAAGGACGGAGGGCAGATAGAAGACTGAAGGGAAGGACGGAGGGCAGATAGAAGACTGAAGGGAAGGACGGAGGGCAGATAGAAGACTGAAGGGAAGGACGGAGGGCAGATAGAAGACTGAAGGGAAGGACGGAGGGCAGATAGAAGACTGAAGGGAAGGACGGAGGGCAGATAGAAGACTGAAGGGAAGGACGGAGGGCAGATAGAAGACTGAAGGGAAGGACGGAGGGCAGATAGAAGACTGAAGGGAAGGACGGAGGGCAGATAGAAGACTGAAGGGAAGGACGGAGGGCAGATAGAAGACTGAAGGGAAGGACGGAGGGCAGATAGAAGACTGAAGGGAAGGACGGAGGGCAGATAGAAGACTGAAGGGAAGGACGGAGGGCAGATAGAAGACTGAAGGGAAGGACGGAGGGCAGATAGAAGACTGAAGGGAAGGACGGAGGGCAGATAGAAGACTGAAGGGAAGGACGGAGGGCAGATAGAAGACTGAAGGGAAGGACGGAGGGCAGATAGAAGACTGAAGGGAAGGACGGAGGGCAGATAGAAGACTGAAGGGAAGGACGGAGGGCAGATAGAAGACTGAAGGGAAGGACGGAGGGCAGATAGAAGACTGAAGGGAAGGACGGAGGGCAGATAGAAGACTGAAGGGAAGGACGGAGGGCAGATAGAAGACTGAAGGGAAGGACGGAGGGCAGATAGAAGACTGAAGGGAAGGACGGAGGGCAGATAGAAGACTGAAGGGAAGGACGGAGGGCAGATAGAAGACTGAAGGGAAGGACGGAGGGCAGATAGAAGACTGAAGGGAAGGACGGAGGTCAGACAGAAGACTGAAGGGAAGGACGGAGTTTACAAAGAAGACTGAAGGGAAGGCCGGAGGTCAGATATAAAACTGAAGGGAAGGACGGAGGTCAGATAGAAGACTGAAGGGAAGGACGGAGGTCAGACAGAAGACTGAAGGGAAGGACGGAGTTTACAAATAAGACTGAAGGGAATGGGGTCGGAGGGCAGGAAGGGCACCCAATAGGGAGGTTGTCTCGTTGAAGACTGAAGGGAAGGACGGAGGTAAGATATAAGACTGAAGGGAAGGACGGAGGTCAGATATAAGACTGAAGGGGAGGACGGAGGTCAGATAGAAGACTGAAGGGAAGGACGGAGGTCAGATAGAAGACTGAAGGGAAGGACGGAGGTCAGATATAAGACTGAAGGGAAGGACGGAGGTCAGATATAAGACTGAAGGGGAGGACGGAGGTCAGATGGAAGACTGGAGGGAAGGACGGAGGTCAGATAGAAGACTGGAGGGAAGGACGGAGGTCAGATAGAAGACTGAAGGGAAGGACGGAGGTCAGATATAAGACTGAAGGGAAGGACGGAGTTTACATAGAAGACTGAAGGGAAGGACGGAGGTCAGATAGAAGACTGAAGGGAAGGACGGAGGTCAGATAGAAGACTGAAGGGAAGGACGGAGTTATCCCACTATAGGATGGTAAAGCCATAGCTATGCTGGTCCATGTGGCTCCTATGGGGTCGGAGGGCAGGAAGGGCACCCAATAGGGAGGTTGTCTCGTTGTTAAGGCGCTGGTGCTCCTACAGCATCCTGGTTGTTATGGGGAGCTCGCCTGCACCCTAGCAACCATTAACACTGTTGCTAAGCCAACTGGCCAGCCAATGATGATGTGTGGGTCAGCAGTGTCATTGGTTGCTGGGACACAGATGGAGGCTCAGTGGCCAAATCTTTTGCCCTGTCAGCGCCCTGTGTACAGCTTTGGGTTCGGGTCTAACTCATGGTGGACCCCAACCTGAAGCTCACCTCGAATCCAGTCATTGGGTGAGATTTTTCCTGGAGATTTGGGTATAGTGTAGAGATGACATCTTCAACCCGTAGGGAAGACAGTCATGAGTAGGAGGGTGTGAGTACTGAAAATCTGGCAGGAAGTTTGGGTGGTCTATGTAGGGACACAGGACAGAGATACAGGAATGTGGGTTATACTTAATACCAAAGAGCCCCCCCCTCCTTGTTGCCATTCTTGCCTTAGTGATGATGATGCCCCCTGCTCCCACAGCCTCCAGGAATGTCCGTGACATATATCCCAGGAGTCTGCAGGAGTAAGGACACGCACGTCATTGGGGGCTGGCTGCCCAAATCCACAAGAGGTAGCCAGCTCACGATGAATAAGGAGCACCAAGATGGTGGTGAGGGACCTGGCCAATGTCACCTGAACAGCAGATCTCAGCAGGACAACCTTGGATTCAGTGGGCAGGTGAGTATATTATTGGCATGGTCACAGATTTAGATAAGAGAACCTTCAAAGCTGATATTTGGTAGACCAGGTCAGGTGTAGAAGGTTGGAGAGGGATGTGATAGGGTGAGACACAAAGAGCCGTACATCACCTACATATTGAGCTCATAGTCAGATCTCCTTTGAATTACCCTTTGAGGTCGGATTTTGTTTTGACGGCAATAGCCGGGGGGGGCTCCAGGGAAAGCATTTGGGGGACTGGTGATGAACGGTAACCCCGCCTAGAGTTAAAAAATCCAAGTGCCAACCTGGGGTTCTCATTCTGATTTGGGGGGAACGGTATAAGGTTCAGAGACATTTATGAAGCCATATCTGAAGGGTGTTTCGATAGGACCGTGAGATGCCTTCAAAGACCTCAGGAACATCCAGACCTAACAACCTAACAATCAGACTTTAGGAGTCTGCAGGTCAGAATCTCCGTCATCATTCTGATATTATCGGCAAAAACACAAACGGATTTTACTTCAACCGGACAAATATTTGGAATGAAACCTGTTTGGTCTGGGAGGGGGGGGCATCAGATTGGTCAGGAGCCACCCAATCTTCAAGAAGTCAGCCAAGTCTCTTTCAATCATCATCACTGAGATTGGACGATAGTTTTTGGGGTAGCGTGTGGTCCCTCTTGGGTTTGGCAGGTGAGGACATGTTGGTTTGAATGACTTCTTTGGGGAAATGGTTACCATGGTTGCATCATTCGCTGAGTTTGGGTGCAAAGATCCGGGTTTTATAGCAGGACGTAGTCATCGGGGGGCCTGAGGCTGTTGAAGTCTTCAGTGAACAGGGGGAGCTGAGACATTCCAACTGCTGAGAGAGGATGGGGAGAGATACAAAGTCAAAGGCCCAGGCAGCCTTCTCCTACTCAGACAACGTTTCTCTTCCCACCTTCAGTAGGGTCGGGTGGTTTGTTCTGTTGGAGAGGAGAAGTTGCCATAAAAACGTTGAAGAATGTATAAATGATCTTTTGGGTGGGTGACGGTTGGACGTTTGTTGTCTTCTACTTTACAAGCATGGGATGGTTTTGGTGAAAGGTTTACCTTGCGGGAAAACATGGAAGTGGCGTAGTTGCTATGGAGAAGGAATTTGGCCTCCAACCAACGTAAGGATTCCTGAATTGTCTCCGATAGACGGGAGTCTGAGGCCAATTGTTCCCTCATAAGAGGGAAGTGGTGATGATTGTGGGCTTTATACAAAGTATTGGGATTCCTCAGAGTGTGGGTCATGGAGGACCTCTTTATTTGGCAGCAGCTGCTATCCTAATAAAGTGGCTCATGAGGGCCACCTTACGTGCCATCCAGTCATGTGATATGGGCGGATCCTTCATATCATTGTGTATATAGTATTCTTATAAGGTGTGAACAAGTTCTTGGCTGGTAACGGGATTTGTGTGTACGGGGTCATGAAGTCCTCAGGAATAAGCCAATGTAAGAAGTTCTCACGTGATGACCTGACCATGGGAGGAAGCTCTGTCAATGCCCAGCCGCTAAGACTACAGGGAGGCAAAGCAGATACTAGGTCACTTCCTGCTGCTAAAGTCCATGCCCACCACATGTAGAGGAAGGGCATGAACCAATGTAAGAAGTTCTCACGTGATGACCTGACCACGGGAGGAGGCTCTGACAATGCCCAGCCGCTAAGACTACAGGGAGGCAAAGCAGATACTAGGTCACTTCCTGCTGCTAAAGTCCATGCCCACCACATGTAGAGGAAGGGCATGAACCAATGAAAGAAGTTCTCACGTGATGACCTGAGCACGGGAGGAAGCTCTGACAATGCCCAGCCGCTAAGACTACAGGGAGGCAAAGCAGATACTAGGTCACTTCCTGCTGCTAAAGTCCATGCCCACCACATGTAGAGGAAGGGCATGAACCAATGTAAGAAGTTCTCACGTGATGACCTGA
>NW_017308347.1:39455-50065 GCF_000935625.1 Nanorana parkeri | reverse complement strand
AGGGAAGGACGGAGGTCAGATAGAAGACTGAAGGGAAGGACGGAGGTCAGATAGAAGACTGAAGGGAAGGACGGAGGTCAGATATAAGACTGAAGGGAAGGACGGAGTTTACATAGAAGACTGAAGGGAAGGACGGAGGTCAGATAGAAGACTGAAGGGAAGGACGGAGGTCAGATAGAAGACTGAAGGGAAGGACGGAGTTATCCCACTATAGGATGGTAAAGCCATAGCTATGCTGGTCCATGTGGCTCCTATGGGGTCGGAGGGCAGGAAGGGCACCCAATAGGGAGGTTGTCTCGTTGTTAAGGCGCTGGTGCTCCTACAGCATCCTGGTTGTTATGGGGAGCTCGCCTGCACCCTAGCAACCATTAACACTGTTGCTAAGCCAACTGGCCAGCCAATGATGATGTGTGGGTCAGCAGTGTCATTGGTTGCTGGGACACAGATGGAGGCTCAGTGGCCAAATCTTTTGCCCTGTCAGCGCCCTGTGTACAGCTTTGGGTTCGGGTCTAACTCATGGTGGACCCCAACCTGAAGCTCACCTCGAATCCAGTCATTGGGTGAGATTTTTCCTGGAGATTTGGGTATAGTGTAGAGATGACATCTTCAACCCGTAGGGAAGACAGTCATGAGTAGGAGGGTGTGAGTACTGAAAATCTGGCAGGAAGTTTGGGTGGTCTATGTAGGGACACAGGACAGAGATACAGGAATGTGGGTTATACTTAATACCAAAGAGCCCCCCCCTCCTTGTTGCCATTCTTGCCTTAGTGATGATGATGCCCCCTGCTCCCACAGCCTCCAGGAATGTCCGTGACATATATCCCAGGAGTCTGCAGGAGTAAGGACACGCACGTCATTGGGGGCTGGCTGCCCAAATCCACAAGAGGTAGCCAGCTCACGATGAATAAGGAGCACCAAGATGGTGGTGAGGGACCTGGCCAATGTCACCTGAACAGCAGATCTCAGCAGGACAACCTTGGATTCAGTGGGCAGGTGAGTATATTATTGGCATGGTCACAGATTTAGATAAGAGAACCTTCAAAGCTGATATTTGGTAGACCAGGTCAGGTGTAGAAGGTTGGAGAGGGATGTGATAGGGTGAGACACAAAGAGCCGTACATCACCTACATATTGAGCTCATAGTCAGATCTCCTTTGAATTACCCTTTGAGGTCGGATTTTGTTTTGACGGCAATAGCCGGGGGGGGCTCCAGGGAAAGCATTTGGGGGACTGGTGATGAACGGTAACCCCGCCTAGAGTTAAAAAATCCAAGTGCCAACCTGGGGTTCTCATTCTGATTTGGGGGGAACGGTATAAGGTTCAGAGACATTTATGAAGCCATATCTGAAGGGTGTTTCGATAGGACCGTGAGATGCCTTCAAAGACCTCAGGAACATCCAGACCTAACAACCTAACAATCAGACTTTAGGAGTCTGCAGGTCAGAATCTCCGTCATCATTCTGATATTATCGGCAAAAACACAAACGGATTTTACTTCAACCGGACAAATATTTGGAATGAAACCTGTTTGGTCTGGGAGGGGGGGGCATCAGATTGGTCAGGAGCCACCCAATCTTCAAGAAGTCAGCCAAGTCTCTTTCAATCATCATCACTGAGATTGGACGATAGTTTTTGGGGTAGCGTGTGGTCCCTCTTGGGTTTGGCAGGTGAGGACATGTTGGTTTGAATGACTTCTTTGGGGAAATGGTTACCATGGTTGCATCATTCGCTGAGTTTGGGTGCAAAGATCCGGGTTTTATAGCAGGACGTAGTCATCGGGGGGCCTGAGGCTGTTGAAGTCTTCAGTGAACAGGGGGAGCTGAGACATTCCAACTGCTGAGAGAGGATGGGGAGAGATACAAAGTCAAAGGCCCAGGCAGCCTTCTCCTACTCAGACAACGTTTCTCTTCCCACCTTCAGTAGGGTCGGGTGGTTTGTTCTGTTGGAGAGGAGAAGTTGCCATAAAAACGTTGAAGAATGTATAAATGATCTTTTGGGTGGGTGACGGTTGGACGTTTGTTGTCTTCTACTTTACAAGCATGGGATGGTTTTGGTGAAAGGTTTACCTTGCGGGAAAACATGGAAGTGGCGTAGTTGCTATGGAGAAGGAATTTGGCCTCCAACCAACGTAAGGATTCCTGAATTGTCTCCGATAGACGGGAGTCTGAGGCCAATTGTTCCCTCATAAGAGGGAAGTGGTGATGATTGTGGGCTTTATACAAAGTATTGGGATTCCTCAGAGTGTGGGTCATGGAGGACCTCTTTATTTGGCAGCAGCTGCTATCCTAATAAAGTGGCTCATGAGGGCCACCTTACGTGCCATCCAGTCATGTGATATGGGCGGATCCTTCATATCATTGTGTATATAGTATTCTTATAAGGTGTGAACAAGTTCTTGGCTGGTAACGGGATTTGTGTGTACGGGGTCATGAAGTCCTCAGGAATAAGCCAATGTAAGAAGTTCTCACGTGATGACCTGACCATGGGAGGAAGCTCTGTCAATGCCCAGCCGCTAAGACTACAGGGAGGCAAAGCAGATACTAGGTCACTTCCTGCTGCTAAAGTCCATGCCCACCACATGTAGAGGAAGGGCATGAACCAATGTAAGAAGTTCTCACGTGATGACCTGACCACGGGAGGAGGCTCTGACAATGCCCAGCCGCTAAGACTACAGGGAGGCAAAGCAGATACTAGGTCACTTCCTGCTGCTAAAGTCCATGCCCACCACATGTAGAGGAAGGGCATGAACCAATGTAAGAAGTTCTCACGTGATGACCTGACCACGGGAAGAGGCTCTGACAATGCCCAGCCGCTAAGACTACAGGGAGGCAAAGCAGATACTAGGTCACTTCCTGCTGCTAAAGTCCATGCCCACCACATGTAGAGGAAGGGCATGAACCAATGAAAGAAGTTCTCACGTGATGACCTGAGCACGGGAGGAAGCTCTGACAATGCCCAGCCGCTAAGACTACAGGGAGGCAAAGCAGATACTAGGTCACTTCCTGCTGCTAAAGTCCATGCCCACCACATGCAGAGGAAGGGCACTCCACTCATTTCCCTGCACGACTTGGATACATTGTGATGCGGCTCATCAGACGTTTCCTGTGAAGCATGAGCCTACTCATTCAGGGGGAAACGCCGACGATGCCCCGCCGCTAAGACTACAGGGAGGCAAAGGAGATACTAGGTCCCTTCCTCCTGCTAAAATCCATGCCCACCACCTGCAGAGGAAGGGCATGAACCAATGAAAGAAGTTACATTGCAGAGGAAGGGATAAACCAATGTAAGACGTTTTCATGTGATGACCTGACCACGGGAGGAAGCGCCATCTAGTGATCATAATGCAATATTACAACACACTACATTCAAACTGGGAAAAGCTCCCATCCTACGATGGCTGCATGACATTTCTCTTGCATGGTTTCCTGACGGTGACAACAGTGACCCATCTCTGCGTAATGTGTGTTACAGCCACTTGTATCTCCATTGGACAGGGTGACAACACAGGGGCACAGTTGGGAGGCAGGGACAGAGTGTTGTCACCGTATAACAGGAAGTGCCTGAACGTGGCAGGATCACCCGCTTGAAGGATACTGAATACGACATTAACATGTGAGAGTTCAGTGGCCGGGGGGGTTCCATTCGCTTGGCAAAGGTCAGAGATTGGGGGATATTTCCAAGGACAGATCCTCATAATCCGGGATGTCAGCGGAAAGAAGGAGGCGGTGCCAGCAATGCCGACATGCCGCGCTGTGCCGCCCCACATAGAACGCGCCTACATTTAGACTTGTTGGCATCGGCAGAGACGGTCAGGAAGACGATGGCGTCACGTTTCGGTACCGCAATGTGTGCGGCGTGTCGCAATTGTTCAAGCAGTTAACACTACAGGAATCTGTAACATCACAAACCACATTTACACAACACGCAACTCTTACAATGTCACACCAGACGGTTTAGACATATAGACGGTGCAATGTTCTGCGGACCTATAGAGGGGTCAGTGGTGCAATAATCTGCAGAATATATCAATATGGATCTGTCAGGAGGGGGATGGGACGGAGTGGTGTCCTGCAGATTTATAGAGGGGTCAGTGGTGGAATAATCTGCAGAATATATCAATATGTATCTTACAGGAGGGTGGGGCGGAGCAATGTTCTGCAGATCTCTAGAGGGGTCAGTGATGGAATAATCTGCAGAATATATCAATATGTATCTTACAGGAGGGTGGGGCGGAGCAATGTTCTGCAGATCTCTAGAGGGGTCAGTGATGGAATAATCTGCAGAATATATCAATATGGATCTGTCAGGAGAGAGATGGGATGGTGCAATGTTCTGCAGATCTCTATAGAGGTGTGTCAGTGGTGGAATAATCTGCAGAATATATCAATATGGATGTCAGGAGGGGGATGGTATGGAGCAATGTTCTGCAGATCTATAGAGGGGTCGGTGGTGGAATGCTCTGCGGACAGAAGCGGAGGGGAGATTCGTTGCACGTTGGAAACGTTTCGTTTTCGTCGGTTTTCACTTCCGTCCACAGCTCAGAACTAAACCGACCCGGAAACTGGAAGAGGAAACACAAACTATGCAACACCCTGCTGAGACCCAGGGGCCCTCCCCCCGCAGGGTGCCACCGAGAGAAGGGAGCTATGAGTCTGTCCTCCTCCTGCAGGGTGATACAGACAGAAGGGAGCAGTGAGTCTGTCCTCCCCCTGCGGGGTGATTTGACACATAGAAGGGAGCTGAGTCTGTCCTCCTCCTGCAGGGTGACACATGCACTCTGGGTTATTGGTTGGATTTCAGTCATGGGTAAACATTGAGATAACCGCTACAAATAAACTTGGAATGAGCGGCCGGCGTGTGACATCACCGGTGCCAGTGGAAGGCGAAGGTCATGAGCTCTCCTGTGAATTCTCAGGGATTTATCTGGAATATACAGAGCCTCTCTCTCACTCCGAAGGATTCTGATTCAGTCTGGTAGGAATGCCGTTCTGCTCGTCCTTGTCAGCTATGGCTAGGCGAGCGGGACTCTGTCGGTTCCGCGTTTCAATCCAGCAATTCGCGGTCACTCTACAGAGATCCTTTATATTTGTATCACCGAAGTCCATAGAAACGACGATTCTCACATTTCACAATTTTCATGAAGTTTGTTAGAGCCGTGCGATCCAGGTTTCATCATCTCCGCCTTCCTTCCCCCTCAAGTGCAACTCCCATCACTTTGTCATATGTGTCTCAGTGGGGAGATTTCTCTTCACTTCCTGGTATGGAGACACATGAAGTGACAGTAAATATCTCCAATGTGAGGAAGAGGAAAGCCCATGAGAATGACCCGAAGATCCCATGAGAATGCCCCTGAGATCCCATGAGAATGCCCCTGAGGTCCCATGAGACTATCCGTGAGATCCCATGAGAATACCCCTGAGATCCCATGAGAATGCCCCTGAGATCCTATGAGAATACCCCTGAGGTCCTATGCGAATGCACCTGAGATCCCATGAGAATGCCCCTGAGATCCCATGAGACTATCCCTGAAATCCTATGAGAATACCCCTGAGATCCCATGAGACTATCCCTGAGATCCCATGAGAATACCCCTGAGATCCCATGAGAATGCCCCTGAGATCCCATGAGAATGCCCCTGAGGTCCTATGAGAATACCCCTGAGATCCCATGAGAATACCCCTGAGATCCCATGAGAATGCCCCTGAGATCCCATGAGAATACCCCTGAGATCCCATGAGAACGCCCCTGAGATCCCATGAGAATACCCCTGAGATCCCATGAGAATGCCCCTGAGATCCCATGAGAATGCCCCTGAGATCCCATGAGAATGCCCCTGAGATCCCATGAGAATGCCCCTGAGAGCCCATGCGATTCCCCCGGTGATCCCATGAGAATGCCCCCTGAGATCCCATGAGAATGCCCCTGAGATCCCATGAGAATGCCCCGGAGAGCCCATGCGATTACCCCGGAGATCCCATGAGAATGCCCATGAGATCCCATGAAAATACCCCTGAGATCCTGTGAGAATATCCCTGAGACTCAGTGAGATTCCCCCGGAGATTCCCATGAGATCCTATAAGAATATCCCTGATATTTCCATGAGATTACACCTGAGATCCCATTAGAATGCCCCTGCAATTCCCATGAAAATGCCCCTGCGATTCCCATTAGAATGCCCCTGCGATTCCCATTAGAATGCCCCTGCCATTCCCATTAGAATGCCCCTGCCATTCCCATGAGAATGTGGCTCATTGGAGGGTTGCATGCTTATGGGATTTCCAGTCCTGCGAGGCAGTGCAGAGGCCTGGTGACATCACCGGCACCTCCTGGAACAGGACGGAAGCTGGTGCTGATGTAAGTATATTTTTGTAATAAAAGCTATATTTGTGGCCTTTTTTAAGTATTTAGTATTCTTGGGGGAGGTGGCGGCCTTTAAAGCGGACCTTTTCCTGCATGGTCCGCTGTGATGTCAACTTGGCCCAAATGGCCTAAATCCTCTAACTTCCTGCCACGTATACCTATCTCCTGTTCCTTCTTCCTCAGAGCCTGCCAAAGGACAAAAGCCTCCTATAAACTCCACGATGTGCTGGCTGGAGCTTACCCTGGGCTCCTCTTGGGCTCCCGAACACCTTCTTGGGTGCTCCAGACCACCTACTATGGGAACTGGATGCCTCCTCTGGGGCTCCTGGATGCCTCCTCTGGGGCTCCTGGATGCCTCCTCTGGGGCTCCTGGATGCCTCCTTGGGGGCTCCTGGACACCTTCTATGGGACCTGGATGCCTCCTCTGGGGCTCCTGGATGCCCTCCTCTGGGGCTCCTGGATGCTTCCTCTGAAGCTCCTGGATGCCCTTTTCTGGGGCTCCTGGACGCCTCCTCTGGGGTTCCTGGATGCTTCTTCCAGGACTCCTGTATGCCTCCTCTGGGGCTCCTGTATGCCTCCTCTATGGTTCTTGGATGCCCTCCTCTATGGCTCCTTGACACCCTCTTTTCCGGCTCCTGGACACCTTCTCTGGGGCTCCTCCTCTGTAGCTTCTGGATACCTCCTCTGGGTGGCTCATGGATGCCTCATCTGTGGCCCCTCGCCCACTCTTCTAGGACTCCTAAATGCCTTCTCTGGGGCTCCTGGATACCTCATCAGGGGCTTGTAGACACCTCCTCTGGGGCTCCTAGCCTCACTGTAATTTAGGAGTTGTTCCTGCCACTCGTCTTTGGTCATTCCTCGACATGTCTCTACAAGGCCTGTAGAATGTCAGCCTGCCAGCAGCTAAAAGGAGACTTCCCTTTAATCTGCAAAACCGCAGAACGCATCCAAAATTCCGCTCGTGACTGTGTACCACCAGGGCGTCCATGTTTTCCAGGACTAGGTCCCAGCTTCCCTGATACTGAACAGGGTTGCTATCTGCATGGAGTCTGCATGCTGTCCCTGTGCCTGTGTTGTGGTTGCCACCTGCCTGCATGAACCTGCATGAAGACGTGCATTATCACAGTGCAACAAAACGCATGCATTTTGGTAAGATGCGCTGAGGTGCCATTCGTTGTTAATGCCGCCCCAACACGCCTTGCAGCAGCATGCGCTTTTATGTGTGTGAAAATACACCAAAATGCAATGTAACACAAGACCATGAAGGGGAATTTATTAAAACCGGGGCAAACAGAATTTGGAGCAGTTGCCCATAGCATCCAATCAGTGTCTAGCTTTCATTTTCAAAGCTTAACTGTACAAACTGAAGAGAGAAGCTAATTGGTTGCCATGGGCAACTGCTTCAGATTCTGTCAGCTCCAGTTTTGATAAATTTCCCCCATTGTGTTGATCTTTTTTGCCCCTTCCCCCTCAGATACATACTTACCTCAATCTGAGGGCCTAGGCCTATGTTGTTTGTTTACATCCTGGCCTCGCCTGCACAGTACAGCCCCATAGACTTCTATGGGAATGTCTATCATCCTCTCCGTCCTTGGGACACACCCTATAGAAGTCTACAGGGCTGTTGTGTGCAGGTGAGGCCAGGATGTAAACAAACGCCGTAGGCCGCGGCTGTCGAGGTAAGTATGCATGATCTGTGGAGGGGGAGGTTTGTTTACATCGGGGAATCCTTTAAAAAGACCGTGTCACCGCCATTCATTTCACCAAAAGCCTCCTATATTATATGAGCATTTTACATGTTTTATTTGTCTTATTTACCTGTATAAGCCTCCCTTGTGTACACATCCATATGCCCTGACACTGACGCTGGGAGCCGCCATCTTGGATGTGATACAGGAGATGGTGAGAGACTGCACATCTGGTACAGAAAGAGAGAAGCTAATTGGTTGCCATGACAGGAGATGGTGAGAGACTGCAGACATGGTACAGGAGATGGTCAGAGACTGAAGACATAGTACAGGAGATGGCCAGAAACTGAAGACATGGTACAGGACATAGTCAGAGACTGCAGACATGGTACAGGAGATGGTGAGAGACTGCAGACATGGTATAGGAGATGGTGAGAGACTGCAGACATGGTACAGGAGATGGTCAGAGACTGCAGACATGGTACAGGAGATGGTGAGAGACTGCAGACATGGTACAGGAGATGGTGAGAGACTGCAGACATGGTACAGGAGATGGCCAGAAACTGAAGACATGGTACAGGACATAGTCAGAGACTGCAGACATGGTACAGGAGATGGTGAGAGACTGCAGACATGGTACAGGAGATGGTGAGAGACTGCAGACATGGTATAGGAGATGGTGAGAGACTGCAGACCTGGTACAGGAGATGGTCAGAGACTGCAGACATGGTACAGGAGATGGTCAGAGACTGCAGACATGGTACAGGAGATGGTGAGAGACTGCAGACATGGTACAGGAGATGGTCAGAGACTGCAGACATGGTACAGGAGATGGTCAGAGCATGCAGTTCTGGTACAGGAGATGGTCAGGGACTGCAGTTCTGGTACAGGAGATGGTCAGAGACTGCAGACATGGTACAGGAGATGGTCAGAGACTGTAGACCTGGTACAGAAGATAGTCAGAGACTGCAGACATAGCACAGGAGATGGTCAGAGACTGCAGACCTGGTACAGAAGATAGTCAGAGACTGCAGACATGGTACAGGAGATGGTCAGAGACTGTAGACATGATAGAGGAGATGATCAGGAGCCCCAGACATCGTACAGGTATCAGAGACTGTAGACATGATAGAGGAGATGATCAGGAGCCCCAGCGGACTCAGATACATCACACAAGTGACACTCCAGGGGTAAGGGAACTTGACACTCCAGCTGCTGTGGAACTACAAGTCCCATGAAGCATTGCAAGACTCGGGGGCGGGGGATTGTGCTTGCATTCTTCAGCCAGAACATTTACCGATGTGAACGCCCCGCACGGCAGACGTTGTAATCTGTGAATCGTATTTTGGATGATGAGATACAGACGGGGGCCCGGCCAGAGATCTGCAGAGATGATGTTTACACCCTGACCCCCACCCTCCCCCTTTACAAGGAGGATGATGAGTGTCATTCCTGGAATTCCAGGACCCCTGCAGAGCGCAGGACCCGACAAGAACCGACATTATGTCAAGAATGCAAACTCTGTATAAGGGCTTTCATCTCCAACCCCTGTCCCTGACCTCCGGGGCCTGAAATATGTCACATGACCTCCTGCCTCCATGGCAGACCCCTGAGGGTCCCTCACCCCCCTCCCCCCATTCTGAGATGTCCCATCTGTGATTGTGATATCTGTACAAGATCAGGAATCCGATCCCAGATCTCTGTACACAACATGAAGGTACAATGTGCTCCAGGGACGACCTGAGGAAGTGCTTTGTGTCCACATGATGGATCTTCCTTATGTCAGGGAGGATTGGCTACTTATGGAACATATGTAACTATGAACTCCTCCTATGACAGAACCCCCCTCCCCCCCACACACACACACACATTAGGGAGGTGTTCTGTAGCCTAGACACACTCGCTGTTCTAGGGTGACAACGCTGCTCCTCCATAGATACAGTGCAGTCAGGGTTGTCACGACCATGTAACGATTTTGGTCGAGTGTATAGGAACATTTGTCCTCGGCTGGCTGGAAATGTTCTCTGACTCTCATCTGGCGATGACACATATCCTGCACGCTGCACCAGGCAGGAAATGAGAGGCCGGGCGTTCTACACACTTGTAAAAATGATGTATGTGAGAGGACGGGCGCGCCCGGGTACCCGCAGACCTGACACATCCATGCCACTCGCTGAGACCCACCCCATAATAACCACTCTGCCTACCCGTCCCCCCTGACTTTATACAAGAGATCCTAATGACAACTACACCCAACATCTGCCCCAAGACAGAGAGAAGAGTCATTTCATACAACTCAGTATATACAGAGAGAGGTGTGTCCTGCAGAGCTGACACTCTAATATACAGAGAGGATACAGATACAGTATATAGAGAGGGGTGTGTCCTGCAGAGCTGACACTCTAATATACAGAGAGGATACAGATACAGTATATAGAGAGGGGTGTGCTTCAGAGCTGACACTCTAATATACAGAGAGGATAAAGACACAGTATATAGAGAGAGGTGTGTGCTGCAGAGATGACACTCTAATATACAGGGAGGATACAGATACAGTATATA
>NW_017308347.1:30775-35589 GCF_000935625.1 Nanorana parkeri | reverse complement strand
AGAGAGGTGTGTCCTGCAGAGCTGACACTCTAATATACAGATACATATAGACTCGTGTATGATGTGCCGGGTTCTCATTGTGGTTGGAGAGTGTCAGCAGAAAGGCGATAAAGTTGTGTGAAATGCGATGTTGGGGGTTCCGGTTCACCAGCACACACAGCACCATATAAGGCCGGATGGCGGCCGGGCCCCGGACGTGGCTCTCCAGGGGAAGGAAGTGCCGGCTCGAGAAATACAGAAGTGTCACAGAGTAAAATTAGATCCTTCTACGTGACAAGTTCTTCTTCAGAAAAATGCAAACAAGAGAAATGTCGTCTTCTGGGGCAAAGTGGAGGAGATATGGAGGTCACACTGGGCGCATGCTAGTTTAAAAGGGCCGGTCCACCCCAAACTGATATAGTAGTGGAGAGAGAGAGAGAGGCTGAGTGGAGGCCTAATGAAGGAGGGAAGTTACAACAAAGCACCCTGGAAAGATAACAATGTAAACAATATATGACCAATAGTAGGAGTTCACCTGACCATCACACTTATATCAGCTTGCCGGACATCCCAATCCAAAACCGTGGCCATTAATATGGAGTTCACCCTTTGTGGCTATACAATCCTCTACTTTTCTAGGCAGGCTTTTGGCCTTATAGTAGGTGTGATGGTCAGGTGTCCTCATACTTTTGGCCTTATAGTAGGTGTGATGGTCAGGTGTCCTCATACTTTTGGCCTTATACTAGGTGTGATGGTCAAGTGTCCTGGTCAAGTGTCCTCATACGTTTGGCCTTATAGTAAGTGTGATGGTCAGGTGACCTAATACTTTTGGCCTTATAGTAGTTGTGATGGTCGGGTGTCCTCATACTTTTGGCCTTATACTAGGTGTGATGGTCAGGTGTCCTCATACATTTGGCCTTATAGTAGGTGTGATGGTCAGGTGTCCTCATACTTTTGGCCTTATAGTAGGCGTGATGGTCAGGTGTCCTCATACTTGGGCCTTATAGTAAGTGTGATGGTCAGGTGACCTCATACTTTTGGCCTTATAGTAGGTGTGATGGTCAGGTGTCCTCATACTTGGGCCCTATAGTAAGTGTGAAGGTCAGGTGTCCTCATACTTTTGGTCTTATAGTAGGTGTGATGGTCAGGTGTCCTCATACGTTTGGCCTTATAGAAGGTGTGATGGTCAGGTGTCCTCATACGTTTGGCCTTATAGTAGGTGTGATGGTCAGGTGTCCTCATACGTTTGGCCTTATAGTAGGTGTGATGGTCAGGTGTCCTCATACTTTTGGCCTTATAGTAGGTGTGATGGTCAGGTGTCCTCATACGTTTGGCCTTATAGTAGGTGTGATGGTCAGGTGTCCTCATACTTTTGGTCTTATAGTAGGTGTGATGGTCAGGTGTCCTCATACGTTTGGCCTTATACTAGGTGTGATGGTCAGGTGTCCTCATACGTTTGGCCTTGTAGTAGGTGTGATGGTCATGTGACCTCATACTTTTGGCCTCATAGTAGGTGTGATGGTCAAGTGTCCTCATACTTTTGGCCTTATAGTAGTTGTGATGGTGAGATGCTCTCTGTTTTTTTTAATCAATGACTTTGCGAATACGATGGCGATGAGTGAACTGGCCTGGGGTTCAGAAAACGTCCAAGTGAATGGAGTCCAGGGTCAGCATCCTTAGTTGCTAGGACGCCCGTCGTCATTGGTTGCTAGGACCCAGGCAGAGGTCTGATGGGCAAACTGGCCAAATCATTTATGGAACTGAGATCAGCTTGGGTTTGGGTCATGGCCGAGACTGAGGAAATGCTTCCCCTTGCCTGCAGCAGACTGATCACTGGGGGATTTGAGACTGAGTAAATGCTTCCCCCTGCCTGCAGCAGACTGATGACATAATCTCAGTCTAGGCAAAGGAGAAGGCAGGCCAGACCCCTCAATGTGGGAATTAGTTATGCGACGCTAATTGTATATGTGCTACATATAGAATGCACCGCAGCAGTAGATTTACAATGATCCTCTGCTAACATGAAGGGGTTAAATGATCCGTAGTACAACTGCATGTCATGTACATATTATGTACTACGGATCATTTAACCCCTTCATGTTAGCAGAGGATCATTGTAAATCTACTGCTGCGGTGCATTCTATATGTAGCACATATACACTGAGTGGGCGGATTATTATGACCACCTGACGTTTGTAGGCAAATTAGCTATAATTTGGCGCTGAAGTTGCTAGAGGGCCAGACCATTATAAATAGGGGAGCGGGTTGGTTACCACGACAGTAGAAGTGATTTGTTTCTGAAGATTCGGGGAAACAACGCGATGTAACAGCCTTGGAACGCGGGATGATTGTTGGCGCTCGGAGCCATGGAGCGAGTATCAGCAAAACAGCAGAATTCGTTACATGTTCAAGAGCGGCTCATTGTTAAAGTGTTTAAAGACCGGACTGTCAGCCGAAAATCTGGGTGTGAGCGTGCGAATTGTGGCCGTCAGCGACTAGTCAATGTTAGGGCAGAACGGGGGAGGGGCAAGACTGGTACAAGACAACAGAAGGGCCACAGCGCCGTGTCAGATTCCTCGCATCACCTTTCATCATCTCGTGGAGTCACCAGGGGGCCCAACTAAGTACTGATGGGGGGGGTCATAATAATCTGGCCACTCAGTGTACAGTACATATAGAATACACTGCAGCAGTACATTTACAATTCTGACCTGCTAACATGAAGGGGTTAAATGATCCGTAGTACAACTACATGTCATGTACTACGGATCATTTAACCCCTTCATGTAAGCAGAGGATCATCGTAAATCTTCTGCTGCGGTGCATTCTATATGTAGCACATATACAGTACATATAGAATGCACCGCAGCCGTAGATGGTTTTGTTGCGTGAACAAGAACAGAGCCCGGGCCCCGCCTTACTCACCGTTGCCTCCTCGCGATTTTCCTCACACGTGAGGACGCCGTCGTCGGCGCTGAGCTGGAGAGGAGCGTCGCGGTCACTGCTGCTCCGGTGGGGCGGCGCTCCAGGTGGGGGGTCCTAATTTAGGTGGCCAGGCAACTGCCTGGAGCGCCGCCCATCGGAGCAGCAGTGACGCTCGGCGAGGAAAGTAAAAAAAAAAAAAACAACAAAACATAGCGCAAGCTTTCGCCGAATTGTATCGGGGGATTGGTACAAGTACTTGCCCTGTATCGGTTCCCGATGCTTGTATCGGTTATCGGGACATCCCTAGATTAGATTATTGTGACTTCATCAATACACCAGTGAGATGGTAGCGCATCGCGCACGCGCGGCAGTATTCTGATACCTGCCGGCGGCCATCTTGGTGATTGACGCCGCCAGAGAGAGAGGAGGGGACAGTCACCCGGCGGGATGAGGTATGACGCCGGGGCCCCTCCTCTCTCTCCTGATACTGTCGGGCATTCGGCTCCATGACCGAGCGCCCGACTCTTCAGAGGGGGGTGACGCCAAAATGACTGTGAGTCATTTTGGTGTCACCCCTCCAATGGTGTCACTCACCGCACATCCGTGGTTGAAATGAGATAGCCCGGAGCCAGCGTTGGATCCTATAGGTCGCCGGCGTCTTTCTCGTAAGTTGCATAAGCAGCGTCCCGCAAATAGCAATATATAAATCAGAAAGAACTCCTCATAGTGCAATCAATGCCAGAAACTTTATTTAAAAAGTACAGTAAAAACTCGCATGTAAATTAACAGGGGCCTCACGAACTCTCGCCCTGACTTTCGCATCAGCTGTGATGTCGGGTAGACCCGCCCCCACCCGACGCGTTTCGTCACTGGGACGTCTTCAAAGGAGGATTAAAAAACATTGGCACTGAGCACGTTTTGGATTAGATCAGTGATTGCGAACCTTGGCACTCCAGCTGTTTTGGAACTACAAGTCCCATGAGGCATTGCAAGGCTCTGACAGCCACAGACATAACTCCCAGAGGCAGATGCATCTTGGGATTTGTAGTTTTGGCACAGCTGGAGTGCCAAGGTTCGCCACCACTGGATTAGATGATCGATACATTTATGGACTTTATCACCGATGACATTTTTTGCTCACCATTTTATGAAATTTTTGGGGGGGATTATCGCTGTTTAAAGGAGAACTATGAGGGGGGGTGATTTTCGCTCAGCCTCATAATCTGAGCCGTACCTGTGACCATGAGACTGTCACAGGTTGGCTCAGTTAGCCTAGGGTGACGGGAGGGCGCTAGTTTGTGTCCTCCCGTGACCCTGAGGAGAGCTATGGGGAAAAGCCCTGACCCCGTACTTCTCCTTTAAGTGTATTGATCGGGATGGTTTGGACCTATCTGGTGTATTGATGAAGTCACAATCATATAATCGTATGGTTATAGTTCATCTGTGAATGCGATGCACTATTCCTTGCACCTTTGCATTGATTTGCACATTTTCTATTAATTATTTATGAACTGTTTCACTTATTGAATTATTTAACTATTTTTGAACATTATTTATCAATCACTAATATATTTAATAGCGTACCAAAGGGTTACTTGGCGCCGCATAACTAATTCCCACATTTTGAACTAATTTGTCTTAATTGTGGCAGCTTTGTTGCCAAGCAAGGTTTTTTCACCCAGAAGCGCAGATTTGCAGACACATCAGAACCCCTACCTGGTGACCAGAGTAATGCACACTCTGGAGCCGGAAGGCTGCAGGCGGCACAACCTATAACAATATTCCCTTATCTAGTGACTGGACATTCTTGGAATAATACTATGATATGATTATATACCCGTATCTATGTATACATTTTTTAGGCAGGGCACATCTATTCTATCCTATGCAGCAAACTGCGCATCGCGCAT
>NW_017308347.1:0-30759 GCF_000935625.1 Nanorana parkeri | reverse complement strand
CCCCCCCGCCCCTCAAACCACCTTTTCCTGTTGGCCAGCCGGTGTGTAGACAGCAGCCCCGCCCTCTTTCCCTTCCCTCTGTACCTCACGCTCCGCCCCCACCGTGTCAGGGCGCGCTTTATAAAGGGCGGGGCCGGCGGGACATGATTCTAACACCCGACGCCGCAGCCATGTCTTGGGGAGACTACATCAACAGCTTCGTGGATGGCACTATTTGTACGGACGCCGTCATCATCGCTCTGAGCCCCCCGCACGGCGTCCCTGTATATTCCACACTGCCTCATATTTATATTTTATATACCACACTGCCTCATATTTATCTTATATGCCACCCCTGTATATACCACACTGCCTTGTATATGCCACCCGTGTATATACCACCCCTGTGTATACCACAGTGCCATATATATATATATATATATATCACCCTGCCTTATATTTATCTTATACCACCCCCTGTAGATGCCACACTGCCTCATACTACACAACCTCTGTGTAAATATTTATATACTACATACCAGCCCTGTATATACCTCACTCGTATATACTATATACCTGTATAACATGATATATATCCATCCATGTCACCCCGATATACTACCTGTATCTCTATACACCCCTCTATACTATGCTATATATTCTTGACCATCCACCCCCTATATACATCACACCACCAATGTTGTACATATCTCCTCTATCATGTCCTCTAGGTACTATAGGTCACCCCCCTATATACATTACATACCACACCCCATATACATGCCCAACCCCCCTTAAGTACATTGCATACCCTACCTCCTATACTGGGCCCACATGCCATAAACATGATTTGCATACAATAGCACCCCATATATGGGGGTCCCATGTCTCCAATATACCCTGATCTTTCTGTAAATGCCACCCTGTATATGGGGGTTTGCATGCCCCCTGTATATGGGGTTTGCGTGTCCCTCTATAGACCCAGGGCCCCCTGTATATGGTGGTTGCGTGTCCCTCTATAGACCCGGAGCCCCCTGTATATGGTGGTTGCGTGTCCCCCCCTAGACCCGGAGCCCCCTGTATATGGGGGTTGCATAAACCCGGATCCCTTTGTACATACAACCCCCATACAGGGCTCATGTCACCCATGTGTCCCGATCACGCTATACCTCCCCCCATTTTATAGGATATCTTACAGTCTGGTCTGCTGTCCCCTATAAATGTGCATCCTGTTGTGACCCTGCACCCCCTATAGGCCCACATAGATCCTGAACCATACACCCCCCCACCATTCTATCATTCATTGTCCCCAAACACCATGTATTCTGTATGAGGATCCGGTCATTCTAGGACACTGCTCCTTTATAGGGCCACATGTCCCATATATGCTGGACCCCCACCATTCTGTATGGGGTCACAGCGGGCCCTATACACATTCATTGCTATATACTGTATGTATTTTCTGTATGAGGTTCTGGTCATTCTAGGACAGCTCTCTTCTATAGGCTATACTTGTCACCTATGTATTCTGAACCCCCCCACCATTCTATATGGTGTCACAGCGTGCTCTATACTCATCCTCACTTTGCCTGAAGAAGGAACCGCTGTGTGTTCTGAAACGTTGCCATTCATTGATTCCTGATTGTATGTCTGACATTGTTGGGACCCCGCACTGCTGGTGGTCTCTTACTTCATCACTGATTGTAGTGGCTGCGGATGGCGGTGTAAACAAGCGCCCACTTCCTGTTTTTGCTGTGCGATGGGGTTATGGACTGAACTGTGTTACTTGTCCCATAGTCTCCTCCTCTGTACCCCAAACTATAGGGGGGAGCAGCAATTTATCAAAACTGGAGCAGTTGTCCATGGCAACCAATCCAGTCTGACTTGGATTAAGAGATGCTGATTGGTTGGCTGTTGACAGCCGCTCCACTTTTCATAAATTTCCCTTGCTATCTGTCTCTGCCCTTCCCTAAGCTGTCACCTCTGTATACACCTTCTCGCCCCATAAACTCCAGTGACCCGACGTGTTCTGTAGAATTCTCCCCTGTCCATATGAATTATATTGTCCCTGTATGGTCTGCTCAGTGTGACCACACCCCTATGGGATCATGTGACCTTGTCTGCCTATATAGTTCATACCTCTGCCTGGTCCAACACACCCCTATGGGATCTCGCCCATTTCTTCTGCCTGTATGGGCAATGCATTCCTACCTGTGTGCCATAGGTACATACACAGGTTATAATTAGGATCTGATTGTATGGACCTGTAGTGCGAGGGTCTGTCTGATGGCAGAGATTCGCCAGAATCGCCTGGGTCAGGGATGGCCAAACTCCATGCCCTCCAGCTTTGGTGAAAACTACAAATCCCATGAAGCATCTCTCTCCGGGAGTTATGTCTGTGAGAATCTTGCAAGGCCTCATGGGATTTGTAGTTCCACCACAGCTGGGGGGCCGATATTTGGCCACCCCTGGGTTATAGGGTACAATTAAAGAATACCTTGTTTGGGTAACTATTCTTTGATGCAGAAGTGCCTTATGGTCCCATACAGTTATGAATGTCCTGTATGGGTTCTGCCCACTGACACCACATCACTATAGTCCTATATTGTGACCTTTACTCTTTATCATTGTTGGGCAGCTCCAAACTACCAATCCCAGCAGGCTTCTTGGAGTCATGCCTGTAACAGTGTTGCAATGCCTCATTGGCCTTGTAGTTCCACAACAGCTGGAGGGCTGGGGTTGCCCACCTCTGCTCTATGTCCAGTCTTGGTTTCTGCCTGTTCTAATGCATCACCTTTCACAGGTCCCTCCCTTACAGGAGAACTGAGGTGAGTGCTTTTCACTCACCTCATAGTTCTAGCCGACCTGTGACAATGAGACTGTCACAGGTCGGCTCAGTAGATCGGGAGGTGAGCGAACACATACCGGCATTCGCTCACCTCCCGATCCTGTCACGGCTCTCTGCCATGAAAGGGGAGGGGCTGGATTCCCCCCACTCTGCCAGCGCTGACTGGCGGATCGGGCGGCTACAGCTGGCTCTGCCTCTAGATAGGCAGAGCCAGCTGTCACTCACGCAGCTGTGCGGATCTCGACATCGATGTCGGGATCCGGTGCGGCGCCTCATTATACCGCAAACTGTAGCTCGCGGTATACTGAGCTTAGGGTAAAGGGGGGACGCTAGTTTGTGTCCTCCGTTACCTAAGAACTATGGGGAAAAGCCCTGACCCCATAGTTCTCTAAGGGGGTCGGTAACCTCAGCACTGAAAGTATTGAACTACAAGTCCCATGAGGCATTGAAGGGCTCGGGGCAGCCAAAAAATAACTCCCAGAAGCATGATGGGATTTGTGGAGTGCTTGCCTACCCCTGATCTAGTCTTGTACACTGTATGGGGTTCTTCCCGTACTGTAGCACCATGTTCCCAGTGCTGCATCCTTCTATACTTTTAGAATGAGATGACATATTCTGCATGCCAGTGACTGCCAGGATCTCGGTTGTCTCTACTGTCACATGTCTTATCAGGGTTTAGTAAAATATATAATTTCCCCGAGTTCTCAATGAGAATCTGCACCTCTGGCTGTGTAACAATGTTGCAATCTGTGTAGCAATGTACCAATCTGCATGAACAATGTTGCCATGTCTGCATGTGTCGCCTACACAGATCTTCTCGTCACATTCACGCTGTGGTATAGAATCTTTGGCGTATTGTGTAACCTGAAGCTGTGGGTTGTGAGGCCTGTGAACCTTCCTGAATCTTAGTTCCTTCTACAGTTTGCTGCAGATTGCCCAACCCTGCCCTAGTTCCTGCGCTTTGTATCTTTACTTATATGATCAGGCTTCTTTGTAGTGTGGACTCATGCTGGCATAGTGTGCATTTGCTCAGTTCTCTAACTTCACCCCCACCCCCCATGTGATCTGATCTGCAGCATGGTGAGGTGGCAGCTTCCTGTTCGGTTATGAGCATTCTTGCCTCTGTTTGTAAGACTTCAGCTACAAAGTCTTGCTGATCACAAATCAGTCCAGTTTTGAGTCGTATTAAATCATGTGGCTGATGGGACACAGTGATGAACCCCCCCGCAACAATATCTGCCTCTTAACACTCCCCGGCTGCAGTTCTGAAAATGAAGTTCTAACTTCCAGCACACTGAATAATCTGCATTCTTCTGACTTTTTTTTTTTTTTCTTCTCTAAACCACTTCCTCTTGCATCTGATCTGAAGTCTGAACCCTGCTTTCCGCCACGGCTGTATCTCTGGGTTCTCTGAGGTGCGGTGAAGTTTAATGGTCGTGCACTTTGATAGGGAATAAAAGTTCCTGAACAATAAACGTCAGTGACACAGCCCTGCGGCTGTACTTGGGTGGGGCGGGGGAGTATGGTGCTGACTGGAGCTGCACATGGCTTATGGTGCAATCTTTCCATACAGCAACACATTAAAGCCTTTGTGTTTGGCTCTGCAGGTCTTTAGTCTCGGGTCCCTGTACTTTTCCAGAATCGTGAGCTCTAATTTAGGATTCTATGGCATTCAGATGGGCTCAGAGCACAAAAATTGGTTCAGGATGTAAGACTCGGGGGCCGGGTAGCTGCTGTGCATCAGTTACTACAGATGCCATGGCCTCTCGTACTCATTACTCTACTGGGGGTGTAGAAAGTCTGTTCTGCCTTGTCCCACTGGCTGTGAAGTGTTCTACAATGCATGGCATTGTTACATGTGTGGAGCTGCTGCAGCTCCAAATGGTAAAGTGTCACAAGCACACCATGGTTCAATCTTCAAGCAGTGATCATTTTATTGATGCAGCACATCTTGTTGCATTGCAATGCTTTGGGGTCCCTTAATCAGGCATGACTGATCAGGACCCTGAGTGGCCCCCAAAACGTTGCAATGTGACAAGATGTGTGCATCAATAAAATGATCACTGCTTGAAGATTGAACGATGGTGTGCTGGTGACATACTCTATTTGGATCTGAACCGGCGCCATCCAGTCCAGCACCCACCACAAGGGACATACCAGTAAGGACTGCAGTAGGACTCTTCTGCAAGCTGCCACAGCTTACTTGGTACCCAATTCATTTTGTCTGCCCCCTTCCAATACAGTATAATGGAAGGACACCATTATGGTTTCTAGCCTCCTTGCATGACCCTAGCCAGTATTCCATGGCAAAGCCCTTGGGCAAGTAGATTGGTCAGAATTGATTTTTCCTGGCACGTTGGTTTCCTTGAGACAGCTGCCACCTGCAGCATTGCCCCTCTCGAAGCACAAACAAGCACCCATTGTGGACTTCTTTTTCTATGACAATCCTTAGATTGTTCAGGGGTTGGGTCACTAGCTGCCATCTGTTGGCTTAAGATTGATCGGATGTTCAGCCAGTTTTCACCACAGCTGTATGCTGCCCTATCTAAAGTGGTCCACTTTACACTCGTTAAACTCTCAGACTGAACCTGGAATGTGAAGAAGCTTCACATTGGCTCATAGCAGGCTGTTGCACAAGGGAACAATCTGACTATAAGGTGTTACAGCATCCTGAACCTGGGCTGACTTAAGTTTGAATTATTCAGAGGGAACCTTGATGTGTGGATCAAGCTGGATCCTCAATGGTCATGTGGCTGGAAGACCTGTCAGAGGGGAAACCTGATGTGTGGCCCAGTAGATTGAACTGGATCCTGCTCCAGTGGTCATCTTGTAGCTAAAAGGTCCTCTGTATTGTCCTTTACAGCAAACAGTTGTGAAAGCAGCACTTCTGTTTTCTGCTTCCTTCATAGAGGATGAGCTCTGGCCAATGGTTTGATCAACCCCTCCTTGCTTAAGTAGCACATTGGATTAAAAAGGAAGGCCAAAAGTCAAGTACCTTGGGCTCATGGGAAGTCTACATCACTTGTACATTTCTATATAAGCAGCTGTGGGTCTGCCATGAGATGGCATGTGAGAAACTAAATCGGACAAAGCAACACTTTAATCCATATCCAGTGGCATGTAGTTGCATTTCCTTCTGGCACTGTTCCACTTGGTAACTAAAATGCCCAACCATACTACGGAGTACATGGCATGTAACGCTTGGGTTTGAGCCAGATGTCCTCAGCCTGGTGTACAGAGATGAAGCTTTTCTTCTGAATGGCACACCATTAAAGGGGATTGTGTACTGCTGGGGTGGAGTGATTGGTGAGCCTGTTTCCCTGCATGATCAAAACACTGGACCCCTTTAAAAGGAGCACCGGGGTTCTCGCCAATATCACCATAAGTGTAAGAGGGGTATTTATCAAAACTGGAGCAGACACTGGAGCAGACAAAATTTGCAGCAGTTGCCCAGTGCAGCCAATCGGCTTCAATGTTAAGCCAAGATTTCAAAATGAGATGTTGACTGGTTGCCATGCACAGCTGCTCCAGTTTTGTTAAATTCCCCTCTAAGTGTTCTGACCTTTTTTAGGTTGATCTGCTTTCAGAACCTCTATATAACCCTCATGCAGACTACAAGATGCCAAGTCAAATGAAATTGCCTTCTGGGAGACTGTTGTGCTACTCCAGAATCACAACCCTTTGGTTGTTGCTGGCACCAGAGTGGGCGATGGGTTTGTTCTGTAGTGTTCCCTTACCCAGGTGCCATGCTACAAAATGACAGCCAAGTCTCTGGATATTTGGCTTTGCCCAACTTGGCTGCCATTCCTAGAATACCCACCAGTTCCATCGGATATAAGCATGGTGCCTGGCTGCAGGCTTTGGCAGCATGTACTATACAGCGCTCTAATAGAATGAAGACTTGGGCTTTGGGTAGTACATGTAGGTATAGTTTCTGGTCTTATCTGAAACTGGTTTAAGTACTGCCATAAAATATTTTCAGGCCCGTTTAATGTCTGAGGGTTTCTACATTTTTAATTGTTACCTTGGCAGAGTGACTCCATAAGGAAGGTTGGTTTAGAAGAATGTAGAATGGACAGTTCTTGTAGATCCCTCATAAAGCTAAGGGTGACTTCCTGACCAATCAGACTACTTGTGTAACGGATACTTCCTCTGAGAACAGGGACACTTAATCTACATATAACTATTGACTTCTGAATGCCAGTTTCTTGGCTGTCATGGCTTCAATACTTTGAGCCACCAGCCTGGAACAAGTGTAGATAAGGCATTCCATACTTTGCCAAACACTTGGCAGGCGTTCAGTAGGGGGACTTCCAGGTCACCAGCATTTTTGGAAGGGTGTAATCGGCAGCCCTGTATGTGGAAGGTTTAATGTCATATAAAATTATCCAGCCTGCCTCGCACCCTGAAAAGTATTCTGCCCTTCCCAGAACATGACCAACATTTACAACCTGCAGACAAACCTTACTACTTGCAGTCTGCCCATTGGAGGTCATAGACTTCTATGGCAGTCTCCATCCTAAATGGTCTATATTTTCTCAGGTCCTGGCCAGGCGTAGCAAATAAACTTCATCCAAAAACTAAGTTGCAGGAAGCTGCGGGTGGGTGATTGTAAAATTCCTTTCTTGCACGTCCTATTGGAATAAGGTGTTTAAAGTACCTGATGTTTAGAAGTTCTCTCTCCTTGGCGCCAATAGAGGTATCTGGTGTGAACATGCAAATAGGATAGTTGCCTTTATCTGCCTTGCAAATTTACACAGCAGAATGCTGCAATGGCCTGTTTGTGCTGAAAGCAAACATCGGCACTGTGATGGTACTAAACAGACTGCAGCACTATGATTGTATGTATTGCTAGATGTTTTTTGTAGGGGCCCATTGTAGGGTCATTGGCTCTTCAGGTTGCAACCTTTTGATGAGCATGTCCAAGCATAGTGTGCCTTAAGGGTTGATCCCACTGTGGGGTTTTACACATGTGGGTTGCCATAAGGCTCCATGCAGGGACCATTTTTGAGCAGCAGTTGGGGCACCATTCAAACCATTGCATGTTACATGGTTTCTGCAATGCACCAATAGGAATAGAGCCTATTGGAAATGTCTCTGTAGGTCCAGAAAATATACAGCTGAAGCAAATCTCAATTCTCTTGACCCTTCACTTTATCTCCCTACCCTGCCCATGTGGAGGTTGCAGGGAGTTTGGACTTGACTATAAATTTAGTTGTGTGTGGAACTGTGGCCCTCCTATGTTTTGGGTTCTTGTACCATCCAGGAAATGGAGCAGAAAAGCTCAAAGATCATGAATCTGGGCCTTGGGCAACCATATTTGTTCTGTCCTCCCAGGCCACTGTTTGCCCTTCGGGACCCTCTTCCTCGGTCACAGCCAGCACAAATACCCAGCTTTGGCTACATAGAAGTAGCAGACACATCAGCCCTTAGGCACAAAATGGTCACATGACTATCAGTTGGCTGGTATACCATAGCCCTCGCATTGGAGGCCATGTCCTGACTTCTAGGTGATTTAAGTCTTCCCCTGCACTTCTGACACACAATAGGAGGGAAGTGCGAAATGTCCAAAAGAGAAATCCACCTATTGGTGAACACTAAAACAAGAGACGCTATTGGTTCCCCTCTACTCCCCTTCAGAACTGTTCATTTCTGATTGGCCAGTGTCCAGTGACTATGGTCATAAGAGTCATATAGAAACTAGACTAAACAAGGCCCACTGATGGCAATGTGAGCCTGATGCAGGTTCTAATCTTCAAGGGTTTTGGCTGGGTCACTCTAGATTGGGAGCAGTGCCATTGCAGAGATCTTGCAACCAGAATAGACTGACTACTAGGTAGATGTACTTTTTGGGTAACTCTTGCTTTAAATCTGACCTCTGGCCTTCACTTCAGTATTGCACAGTTGTGTACCAGCTCCTCTCCTGGACTGGCTTCCTCTGTCACTCCACACTGAGCTTTTCAATGTGCATTAGAAGCTGCAGCAAGTCCAGCCTGACTGGCTTGCCCCTTTCATCCATTGGACTTCCGTTTCAATGACGAATGCTCAGCATCACACGGTACCCAGGGTGCTCTGCATGTAAATTCTGCCTGCCTAGCAATTCCCACCAAGTGACATCTACCTAATCAAGGTATTTTGTTTACACGGCTCACAAGTGCCAGCCCACTGCTTGCATCAGGACTGAGGGCTCTTGAGAGAAGAGTACTGAGGTGATTTCAGGAAGCTGTTGAGCACTCTTGTGGCCCCTCCCACCAGCCATGAATCTGCCTGCATTGCATAGAGAAGCTCAGATCCAGAGAAGCTCAGACCCAATCACTGGGATTAACAGTATAATGAAAAACAATGTAAGCGGCATGTTGAGGGGGAATCAGGGAAGGCAAAATATAAGCAGGTTAAACTTCAGCTTTAACTGGAGCCTCAGATTGAGTAGAAGTTGGCTCAGGGAGGCGCTGGGCTTTGTGTAATCCCGGCTCTGGACACGGCCCCAACTGTAAACACTCCAGATGTCTGACACACGGCACCTCTCCTACCTCTGGCTGCATATGCATCATCCCTGCTCTCCTACTTCCTGTTGGGAACAAAATGGACGGGTTCCCGAGATCCTCCCCGCAGGGAGGAGAAAAGGGCATGACCAAATCTGAATTTTTTTTTTTTTTTTTTTTCAACTGAAAAAGGAAACTTCTGGATCTCTGGTGCTTCTTTGTACAGAGACCAATTGTCTGACTCTCTGCTGCCTGGCGATGACTGTGCAAGGGCTGTTTTGTCTACAGAGATTGTCGTATCGTAAAGTGAACCTCCTATAGCGGGACACTGTATGTAAAATGATTACTGGTACAGCCCTGAGTCGGGATGACTGTGCAGCGCTTTGTGTGTAATCTCATCTTTGTGCGGTTACACAAGACGCTGAATTTGGAGGTTTTACCTAAAAAGGATGAAACGCCAAACAGTGAGGAGTTGGAAGGTAAAAGCAGCAAAAGAGGAACTGCCTGTTTATCAGAATAGCAGTTGGCTGCAGAAGTAGATGACTTACAGGAAGTGCCTTGTGTAAAAACCACCAACAATTTCCTCCTTCCTGTAACTTTACTCTGTGAAATGCCCCTAAAAGAACATAACAGATCAATGCAATGTATACCACACGGCAGAAATTCCATGAGTGGATGTAATGCCAGACTGATTACTTAAGCACCGTGTCCTAGATACCATTTATATAGTTTCAGCAATGTAACCCTTTATTGTACTTTGGTGCTGCTGATCTCCTCCAGCCTTTAGGCTACTTCGGTCTACATTATCCACTTCTGCATTGGCTGCAAATCGCTGTCCTGGTTAGGTGCTGCTGATCTCCTCCATACTTTCAGCCACTTCAGCATTGTTCTTACTATCCAGGATGATATGCAGCCCATGTCTGTGCAATGGTAGAATGGCTGCTTGTGGCCTTCACTTAGGACCAGGGTGACCATGCAGGAGCTCAGTGGATACAGAAAAAAAGTACCAGTTGTACACGGCAAGCTTCTCTGAACAGTACAGTGTCCCGCCATGGATCCTCATCACTGACATGTTTCACCCAATAGGCATGGTTAATAGAGGTCATTCAGCAAAGCTTGCAGTGTACCGCTGGACTTTTCTGCTGGAGCGGGCATGGCCAGTGTTCCCTCACAATTTCTGGTGCTCCTGTGAAGGAGTGGTGATGGGCTATAAGGTATGCAGGAGCTCAGGACAAGAAACGGTATGGCTGAAAGCTGCAGACTTATTTGGGTAACTTTAAATGACCTTTTCAATATAAACTCATTAACAGACTGCGTGAAACTACATTAGCATGTAAAAGCAAAGTTTAGTTTTTGGGTAGAGGATTGGAAGCCTTTTAATGCCCCTGCTAGGGGATTTGCTCTAGATGCCTGAGGGGAAAATCCAAAATGGAGTCCTACAGAAGCTTGTTATAGCTTTGGCCTGGGTGCTTCAAGTCAAAATGAAAGCCCAATGGGGCCACCCAACACTTAATGTCAGTCAAGTCACTGGCACATCGAGTGGTATGGCCAGCTTTTTTTTTGTCTTCAAATGGATATACCTTATTGGTTGGTAAGATTTCCCTTCCTGTGGAGGGTTCTCACTCCTGTTTGGACTGGAAGTAAAGCTCTCCTATGGAAGCCTGGCTTCTGGCTGCATTAAACACGTTCACTTTAAATTAATTTTATAGACCTTTCTCATGGCTAGGGTCAACACATCTGATGGCAGTCTTCATTGATTTGCCTAGGCCAGGGGAAGGCAACCACTGCATTCAAGCTGTGGTAAACTACAAATGCCACCATGCCTCTGGGAGTTATTCCTGTGCCTGTAGTCTTGCGTTGCCTCGTGAGATTGGTCTTTGCTTCAGAGCTGGAATGACAAGGTTGTCTACTCCTGTCCTAACCGATCCTGTCCCTGTACTAGGCAAGGTGATGGGTTTGCAGGAAGGGGTTGGCACTTGGCTTCCCTGGCTCCCATCACTGTACCTGAGCAGCCAATTTCCAGGCCCTAGCTCTTTGCAAGGTGTTGGGGTTTCTGTAACCCTATGGCAGTTGTCATGTTGAACAGGACTTCATAGCTGACTATTGTGGTCACTGGAGTTCAGGAGTCTTTGCCTAATGAAACGTATAAATTGAACTGGTTACTGGACCTAGTATGGGCATAGTTCCCATTCACGTCTAAAGCACATGATTTCCTATGAGTTATAATACATTGAGAGGCTTCGGGTGCGATTGCTGAACTGTTCCATGTATTTCCCTTTTTGCTGTCAAATTCGGGAACCCTGCTGTTCTGTTCCCTTTTCACACAGGATACGTAAAAATAAAATGTTTGGGCCGAGTGCAGGATACTCTAATTTCAGTAACTTTTGTCCCCATAAGACCAGAGATTGGGTCTTCCCTCATTAACATACAATGCAAGAAGCCAAGTGACTCTAAATGTAACCTTGTTAGGACAGACCATGTACTAATCTATCTACAACAGATCTGCCAGCAAAGACAGGGTTAGTTATGGTAAACATTGATGCCACATCCCCCTCAAATAGAAAATGGGCGCGACTTGTGTTGGCGGTTTCATAAAAGGTTAGATGGGGAGGGATTTTTTTAATGGTTGCACTATATGAACTATTGAACTGGCAGCCAATTCACAGGAATGGGCCACAATTCAGTGTACAGCCAGCCTTGTGTAGGATCTGCAAGTACAGAGACCCACCAAAAGAAGCTCCCACTTTGCTCAAAGTGCACATTGCATTCTGTGATCTATTAAAGTGCAAGTCTCACTTTAAATGCAAATGAGCCCTTCGTAGAAAACTGCCTGGAGGAACTTTACCACCCAGCTTAATGCAGAACTCTAGCCAAATTTGCATGCCTCCCCGGCCCTTTCACACCCTGCCACAATTTCATGGCCAGAAGCAATATTCAGATGTGTGGAGTATTAAGAAAAACAGCTTAGAAAAGTCAGTCTACATTCTGAAACTAAGAACTACAAAGTATCGAGGACCCAAATGGGTATACTGGCCAAATGAACTGCTTACCCGCCAAGAGAAACGGCGCCCCAATGATAAAACATTTGATGTTGCCGGTCACTGGCTTTGTCCATTATGACCAGTCAATGGAAAAAATCCAGTTGGAACTTTATTGCTGGGATAATGGAGCTCTTTAGGATATATGGTGCACGTATAGTCTGTACTTTTATCTAACCCCTTCCCTACATGTGTGGCTCAAGACTCATTGTATTCAAAATACATGAACTCTTCCAGCCAGCATTGAATGTCTTTGGCCCAGTTGAAATGTGTCATGCCCAAGTCTCAGTAACTAGCTGTCCAAATGCCCCGTCAAGTGTGAATGGAGCTGACTGGTGTGTACATTGAGAATATTCAGATACTGCAATGTTTCTACTACATCCTCATCGTCCTGTGTCCTTCGCTCTCCCCTTCCTGTAAGTCTCCAAACTAAAATCTAGAAGGTTGGCACAGAGCTTGAACTTTACTGGCACATCTACCATCTTTCACCAGAACAGTATTTCATTTACTGGAATGTCTGGCTGGGTTGTTTGGCGTTTCTCTTGGTTTTTGGCATAACGAGGATTGATGGGGGAGAATGGACATGTATGGAACTGTCAAGGCTTGCCGTGTGGAAGGCGCAGGCTCGGTATGATGTAATTTGCTTTTCATACACGTGTAAACTGCACACCTGTGTAGACTTGGTATTGCTTGGTTCAGGCCAGCCCCTATCTGTGGATCGGGTTGGTCACATTGTTCATGATGGGATAGTGTATACATGAGTCCTGGCAAAAGGTAGCAAGATGTTCAAACATGGCTCCCCTAATCCTTCATGGGTCTCTATCTGTAGCTGGGACTATGCCACCATCCGGGAACTGATAGTATGCAGCCTTCCATTGCAACCTTCAAGTTTGATTCCTGGGTGTGCTGACCCACAGCGGCAATACTTCCTGGGATGCCACGCTCTGACTATACACGTAAGGATTGGTGGACATGCTGCACACTTTTGATTATGGAGGCCCACTGAAGCCAGATATGTATAATTTTTAGAATATTGGCATTGCCTTTATCTCAAGTCAAAGCTTTTAACACATTCTTTACAATTGGCAACACAAGACTGAAGTGCCTGTGAACCTATATCCCGGTGGGTGGAAGAGGCATTGGTAGTAAAGTAGAAATTGCTCTTTGAGATTTTCAAACACTTTACATCATCATAAAATATTCCGTGTTCTCTCCTTGCAGTGGTGGGTGTTGTGTTTACCACTACAATGAGAAATACCGGTCATGTCTTCAATGATGCCCTCTGCAGTATTGTGCTGTGCCAGCCTGACCTCACATGGGGGGGGGTTCAATGCTGAAGATGTGCTGAGCAGCCCAATAATATAATTTACATACAATGGCTTTATTCTGAGATGCTGTGGGTTTGGGTATTCATCCCCCTGTATCTTTTCTAAACCCTGCTGCCTGCACAATCAATGCGTCTGTTGGCATTTGTAGCGGACTGCATTGATATGTTCTCACTGGCATGGGCATTGGGACGTATTTCAAAGAATGACAACATGCACATCGGGTCATGCCTCGGTAGTGGTCTTCTAGTGGGGTGACTCCAGTGATATGAAGGGACATCGTTGTCCACATCACATTTTAGTGTGTTTCAGTCCTCAGTGTACTGTGCAAACGTTTCTGCGTTGTAATGAAGTCAGGGTTAGGTGTGAGGCTTCAATGACCTTTGCTAGCAGATATAGGCCAATGCAGTCTGACCCCTTTCATTGGCTTTACAACGCTACAAAGGGATCACTTAAAAGGGTTCTGGGCCCATATGTTACCAAATGTGATGGATGGCAACTGACATCTGCTCCACTGACTGTACAGGTGTGGCAATGTCCTGCAGCACTTGCCCTGTGTGGCCCCTCTGCTCCCTGATTTCTCAGGAACTGCTTTAATGTATTTCTGTTAGAAGCCTCAAGGCTAGACTCCTGTTTCAGACTTATCTGATCACCTCTGCAGGATCTGGATCCATTGCATCTGCACTTGTTTGCAGAAGGACCTTTGCCTTATCTTGCAGGGAGCAGCTTGCTGAAAGCCCTGTAGGGGCCGTCCACATGCTCCGCATTCCAGAGACCTGACAGGACAGGCACAACTTTCCTAGAGGCTGCATCATATGAGGGAGACGCACAAACCTCCAAGAGCCTTTCTCAGCTTGTTCTGTGCTGGAGAAAAGTGGGCCAGCACTCTAACTTCTGGTGCCTGGAGTGCGCTGTGCTCTACATGGAACACTTTTTATAACTTAACACCTGATTTGGGCCTGGCTTGTAAAACTGGAGCACACTTCATAGTTATGCACACAGCAATTTTCCATTCACTCTGCTCAGGAAATGAATTTGTTTTCATCTTGAGAACTCTGCAGCTCCTTACATGGTAATGCCTCGTTCTTCACACTTCAGAGGATGTGACGCGTTCTTGGTGTAAGATCACACCGTCAGCCGCGGCAATCATCGACTTGGCTGACCACTGCAAAGCTTAAAACTTGAGGCATCGTCTCCAAATACATGGGGGTGCAGGCTCACGTCTACTTGTGGGGTCTGTAGGAGTAGGTCTCATGTTGCAAATGACTTGTCAGTCTTGTAGGTTTTGTGGGATCAATTTTTTTCTGAGGCTCTGTTCATGCAAGCTTTTACAAAGAATCTGAGCTTTTAGCAAGCTTCAGGGCGGCTTTTGGAGACATTGCACACAGGCCATCCATTGTAAACAAGTTGCGCTGTATCCTGCTAGCTTGATTGCAGTGACATCCTCTGCCCCATTGAACATTGGAGCTGAAGGTTGCTTTAAGCAGACTTTAGATTGGGTAATTCTTCATCCTAAGCTGCCTGGAAGATTTGAAAGTTGGTGAAGCCTCCCGATCATATACTGAAGCCGATACGAAGGCCCAAATGATCTTTAATCTAGAGGTTTAGAATTGATCCACCTGACGTTGATGGGGTTGGGTAGTGTGGGAAGAGTTTGGGCCGCAGTCTATTTTAATCGACATCCCCAACAGGGACTTCTCACTTGAATGAATTTCCACCAGTATTCAGCTGGCTCGTGCTGCAGTTCTGGGCCTGCTGAGAATTGTACTTTTTGTTCCAGCGTAGCGACTTGTCTAAATTTAGACATCAGTGACTGTTCTTAAAGGCACAAATACTGAGCTTCAACAAAAATGCAGCGGGCACGTAGCTCTGTCTTGCAGCGGGCACGTAGCTCTGTCTTGCAGCGGGCACGTAGCTCTGTCTTGCAGCGGGCACGTAGCTCTGTCTTGCAGCGGGCACGTAGCTCTGTCTTGCAGCGGGCACGTAGCTCTGTCTTGCAGCGGGCACGTAGCTCTGTCTTGCAGCGGGCACGTAGCTCTGTCTTGCAGCGGGCACGTAGCTCTGTCTTGCAGCGGGCACGTAGCTCTGTCTTGCAGCGGGCACGTAGCTCTGTCTTGCAGCGGGCACGTAGCTCTGTCTTGCAGCGGGCACGTAGCTCTGTCTTGCAGCGGGCACGTAGCTCTGTCTTGCAGCGGGCACGTAGCTCTGTCTTGCAGCGGGCACGTAGCTCTGTCTTGCAGCGGGCACGTAGCTCTGTCTTGCAGCGGGCACGTAGCTCTGTCTTGCAGCGGGCACGTAGCTCTGTCTTGCAGCGGGCACGTAGCTCTGTCTTGCAGCGGGCACGTAGCTCTGTCTTGCAGCGGGCACGTAGCTCTGTCTTGCAGCGGGCACGTAGCTCTGTCTTGCAGCGGGCACGTAGCTCTGTCTTGCAGCGGGCACGTAGCTCTGTCTTGCAGCGGGCACGTAGCTCTGTCTTGCAGCGGGCACGTAGCTCTGTCTTGCAGCGGGCACGTAGCTCTGTCTTGCAGCGGGCACGTAGCTCTGTCTTGCAGCGGGCACGTAGCTCTGTCTTGCAGCGGGCACGTAGCTCTGTCTTGCAGCGGGCACGTAGCTCTGTCTTGCAGCGGGCACGTAGCTCTGTCTTGCAGCGGGCACGTAGCTCTGTCTTGCAGCGGGCACGTAGCTCTGTCTTGCAGCGGGCACGTAGCTCTGTCTTGCCTCACATTCCGATATTTACATCAGATGGATGACGCCACTTAGTGTGTTGGCAATCTGCAGCAGGTGGTGACACCTGAGGTCACCTTTGTATGTTGAGCTGGTTTTAGTACAGGTAGATTACAGGAATCGTAGGAAAGGTACATTAAGGTATCAGTCTAGCTTGATAAAAATGCATTGCTGGGGTTAAAGGGTTCCATTACAATAAACACTGTACATTAGTTATGGGCAGTCCATGTCCTACTAGATGTGGTCCTTCAAGGTTTGCCCTGCTACAGTTAGTCATTATATAGTGTGGCCTTGCAACATATTTGTTGTCCCAGCAGATTCTTAGTGGGTATTGGGAGCCGGTATCCCAGACTTGGTTGGTTGTCTGTCTTTCTCAGACTTTACTTGATGCAGCAGGGTATTTCTGGGATGGCTTCTTTAAATGTTGGTATGAATGGGCAAAGTGTACATGGGGCAGTCCTCTGGGGCAGTTCTGGTGGTCAGGTGTCATTACTTGACATTGGTCTCTCCAGAGGCCATCTGTGTGCTGAAGTCTAGATTATAGAATCGGAAGGGACTACCTTATGATGGGGAAGCAGAAGAGTCCCTGCTCAAATTATACTTGATGGCCTCCACCTAGAAGAAAATCCTTTTTGGCTTTCAGCAAAAACCTTAGTTTTGGGTAGCGGGGGAACCTGTCAGTCTTATTGCGGCTAATCTTGGTGGTCCCATTAAGTTGCTGCTACCTTTGACCTGGTGACCGTTCACTGCCACACAATGGGACCAGCCAATGGCTGACTGCATCTCCACATCTGAGCTATGGACTGACTTGGCCATATTGGCACTCTGTACAGATGTAGTCACCCTACAGCAACTAACACTAAGGGAAACCCCGCTTCAGCTCATTCTGTCCTTCCTTGCAAGGGATGTTTGGAGATGTAATCTTACACTGGAAGGAACTTCTGGTTTACTCCCCATCCCCCCTACAAAAGGGGTAGGCTAACTCTGGTGACACTACAAAACCCATCATGCATCTACCTGTGGCTCAGTCTTGCAAAGCCTAATCGGAGTTGTAGTTGCACTGCAGCTGGAGGGCTGAGTTTGCCACCTCTGACCTACACCATTGGGGTACCTGGAATCCCACTCGTGTCATTCTGCTCATCTTCAGCCAGAGGGTTTTCATTGGGCAGTGGTATCCATTTTGAATCTTGGTCAGTTGCTTTTAAAGCTCAACTCCGGGCAAAATAACTTGACAGATGAAGTGCATATCGGTTTTCAGTTTTACCTGACACGGGGTGTGCATTTCTCCTTCAGTCAGCATGCCCCTTGCACTGCTGCACCTGATTGGATGGTTCCTTTAGCTCTACCGTAGATTGCAGAAAGCATCCAAAGTCAGATCCCGGTGTAATGCGATAATTGATGTATTGAGTAGCCATTGCTGCATAGCCAGCTTGAAGGATACGTCACCTTCCATGGACTTGGTGCTGGGATCTGCTTTATCTGCATGAAGTTCAGCTTTAGGTCTTTAGTACTCAGACCCCAAATCTCATCTCGTAACTGAACCTCTTTTTCTCTCTTGCAGGCACAAGAAATGGGCCCTCTTCTTGCCAAAGATCGAAGCCAATTATTTATCAATGGCGTAGTGATTGCAGGAACGAAATGCAGCGTGCTCAGGGACCTCTGGAATGACGAAAGTCAGCAATGCCTAGACGCAAGGACAAAATCTACAGATGGAGGCGCAACTTTCAACATACACATTGTCCATACAAATCAAGGTAGGTTGGCTTTAAATCGGTCTGTTTATTGCCCGGTGTATCCGGTCCAAGTCTAACCAACTCTCGTCTTCCCCCCCCCACAGCGGTCGTCGTCCTCAAAGGCGGGAATGGCATTCACGGCGGTCAGTTGAACCAAAAATGTTTTGACATAGTAAAGTACCTGAGGAGCGTGGGGTATTAACCCGGCCTCACCAGTTGCCTGTTCCAGCTGCCAACTTTGGACCAACCACCTGATTCGTCGCCCACCGTCCCTTCCTTCCCTTCCCTGAATTTTTTTTATCGTTTTTTTTCTTTTTGCCGCCCCGTACACCAGAATGAACAGAATTTTTTCCAAGAAAAAAAGATTTATATCTGATTTAAGAATAAAAAAAATATGCTCTACCTTGTGACTTCTTCCCGACTTTATTTCTAGAAACGGCGGCCATGCGTGGTCCGACCAGGTGCAGCAGTAAATGGTGGCTGCGCAAATCCAAAGAGCGGCTCCATGCTGAGGGATTGAAATGCTGGTAACTTAATTTGGACAGACATGAACCTGGTCCCCCTCCACTAAGATTAGGACCAGCCTTGTGGGTGAAATTCAGAGGATGCCCCACGGTGATGTCTGCTCATCTTGGCACTAGCCAGGGGGGGCAGCCAGTGCTTTTCATTGGATTTGTGCAGAAATCGGACGATTGTCTGCTGGCGTTCAGCACCTAATCAATGAGTGTCCCTATTTAGGACTAGGACAACCTACCCCAAGGCTTTCTTGGGTAGATGGTAGCTTAAGTTGCCTGCTGAGCATGCACTTTGCCCCTATAATCATGCATTGGTATCAATCACTAGTCGGGTTTAATGGAAATCTCATCCATGCACTCAAAATACAAAATGGCGGGTATACCGGTCTGTTGCGTGCCTGAACACATCAATTTGATGGATCCCTCCCACGCCACAGAATACCTTCCAATTTTTATATTGTGGCAGAGCAGCATTGTATGTAGTGCAGTGGAATTGTCAGCCATGTCTGGAGGGCATCCAGGGGATGCAAAAGTCAGTTCTATTCCTGCACTATGCAGTCAGTACTGAAGCTTGTGCTGCTGGGACACAGTTACCAGTATAATGAGCTGCTGACTGAATACAAGGACTTCTGTACATGGAGGCGAGGGCATCCTGTGGCTTAGCCACCATTTGTCCAGTCACAAAGCCTTGCTCTTAGTGAACACTAGCCAGGACTGCCGGGTATGGAAGCTCATGGCTGACGGTAGAACTGCAGGAATAAAACCATTTTTGGCATCCCCAGCTGCCCTCTGGCTATAGCTAGGGATGCACCGATACCGGTTTTTCGGTATAGAGTACCAAACTCTTATATTTTGGTACCGGCACTTCCGGTAGCATAGAGCCGCCTTCCCAGGCAATCGGGAAGCCAGGAAGGCTTCTCGATTGCCCGGGAAGCAGACTCCATTCTGTTTGGCCGGCTGGATGCTGATTGGCCGGGAAGCCGGCTTCCCAGCCAATCGGCATCGAGGCCAGCCAAACAGATCTGACCATGTGGTGACACAACCTGGCACCTAATTCCCCTCGCATAGATCGCATTCATTAACGTACCGGTCCCTCGGCCAGCGCTCTCCAAGTGGGCAGACACCACTCGCCTGGGTACAGCGCCCACGTGATCGGCGCTCAGCCTGCGAATGCGCGGACTGCCCAGCACTCATTCAGAAATCCTGTCCATGCGCAGTAGCAGGCTGAGCGCCAATCACGTGAGCGTTGTGCAGTGTGCACACAGACGGCAGATCTGGCCGAGGGACTGAATGCTAAGGATCTATGTGAGGGGAATTGGGTACCTGCAGGGTGGGGGTCGTGTCGCTATATTAGATTTGATTGCCCAGCTCGACACTGGCTGGGAAGCTGGCTTCCCGGCCAATCAGCATCAAGCCAGCCAAACATCATGGAGCCAGCTTTCCGGCTCCATCTTTCCTCACGGCACTGCCGGTCAGAGGAAATCTTCCTCTGACCGGAAGTTCTAGTATCAGGAAAGGTATTTGGGTGACTACGAGTACTCGCGCAAATACTTTATCGGCACCGATACTAGTATTGGTATCAGTGCATCCCTAGACGTAGCTGACAGAATTACAAAGCTTCCCTACAAAGGAGCGTGCAGTGAGTGAAATCTGAACGGTGTAGTTAAACTGGTTCTGATGGCCAGATGAGCATTTTAAGCAAAAGCAGCTGGAGTGCTCCTGTAATGGCTTCAAGTAAGCCTTCCATTACAGGTCTCTAGTTTGCTAGTGCTGGATGCAGCCGGAGACCTGGGCCTTCTGGTGGCATGGCCGGTGCCGGAGACCTGGGCCTTCTGGTGGCATGGCCGGTGCCGGAGACCTGGGCCTTCTGGTGGCATGGCCCGTGCCGGAGACCTGGGCCTTCTGGTGGCATGGCCCGTGCCGGAGACCTGGGCCTTCTGGTGGCATGGCCCACATTTGGTGACACGAGTGCAAACCTGAAACTTGGACTAGTTGTAGGACCTGGAAAAACCAAGCCTTCCGATGGGAACATAGACAGTTATCACTGGCATACTAACTTTCCTATTTGGTGAGATCTCGCGTCACTCATAACAGGAAGTGAATCAAAATCTCCTAAGTAGCTGACGGGTTTTGCATTTCCAGAAGTCCAAGGTGAAACCCCCCCGATGCAGGTCAGATATCAGCCAGGAACGTGATTTCTCAGTCGTGTCGCTGACGTCTGAACACTTTACAAGGCCAAAGCCTGACTCTGTGTACTGGGCTGATGCAAAGTCTTGGTGTGATCACGTGATGTGGAGCTTCCTCCTGATCGGATCGCACACATTGGTAACGGTGTATCACTTTTCTTTCCTCTGCTCCCAGCCTTGGTTCCGTGTTCTACGATCCACCACATTGCCAATGTGGCTTTAGGCTGGACTGTCACCATTCGGAAATGAATCACCTGCCCTCTCCATGCAAGGCAAGCCGAGAACCTTCAGGAAGGAATTCTAGAGCATTGCTACATATGTAATGTGGGCACAATCTCTGCTTCGAAGGGTGTACATGCACCAATCAGCCATGACATGACCTGCCCCCTAATATTGAGGCGGTCCCCCCTTCTGACCAATCCAGGCATGGACTCCACTAGACCTCTGAAGGTGTGATGTGGTATCTGGCACCAAGCCGTCCTGTAAGTTGTGAGGTGATCGGCCTCCATGGATCGGACTTGTTTCTCCAGCACATCCCACTGATATTGTACTGAGACTTGGAGGCCAAATCATCACCTCCAACTCATTGTGCTCCTCAAACCATGTGTGCAGTGTGGTTGGGCTCATTATCCTGCTGAAAAGGCCACTGCCATCAGGGAATACCGTCTCCATGAAGGGGGGGGGGGGGGGACTTGGTCAGTGAAAATGGTTAGGGCGGTGGTACGTATCAAAGTAACATCCACATGAATGGCAGGACCCGAGGTCTCCCAGCAGAACATTGACCCAAGCATCACACTGCCTCCCCCGGCTTGTCTTCCCATAGTGCATCCTGGTGTCATCTCTTCCCCAGGTAAGTGACACACCCGGCCACCCACATGATGTACATCAGACCCGGCCACCTTCTGCCATCGCTCCGGGCTCCGGTTCTGATGGAACCAGCATCAGCTTCTTCAGCCAGTATCTCTTCTATTGGATTGGACTACATGGCCCGGGCCTTCCCTCCCCCATGCATAAATGATCCTGTCAGATGGTTTCCTTCTTGGACCGGGAACATCCCACAAGAGCTGCAATGTTGGAGTTGATAAGACCAAGTCATGGTTCAAATCCTCCCAATTGTGTTGGGAGCAGAAATAATGGACATCAACCTCAGGGACAAAAGGTCCCGCTACTGCCTAATATCCCCCCCCACTTCCCGGTGTCATTGTAGTATATCCCCCCTCACTTCCAGGTGTCATTGTAATATACCCCCCCCCCACTTCCCGGTGTCATTGTAGTATATCCCCCCTCACTTCCAGGTGTCATTGTAATATACCCCCCCCCCACTTCCCGGTGTCATTGTAGTATATCCCCCCTCACTTCCAGGTGTCATTGTAATATACCCCCCCCCCACTTCCCGGTGTCATTGTAGTATATCCCCCCTCACTTCCAGGTGTCATTGTAATATACCCCCCCCCCACTTCCCGGTGTCATTGTAGTATATCCCCCCTCACTTCCAGGTGTCATTGTAATATACCCCCCCCCCACTTCCCGGTGTCATTGTAGTATATCCCCCCTCACTTCCAGGTGTCATTGTAATATACCCCCCCCCCACTTCCCGGTGTCATTGTAGTATATCCCCCCTCACTTCCAGGTGTCATTGTAATATACCCCCCCCCCACTTCCCGGTGTCATTGTAGTATATCCCCCCTCACTTCCAGGTGTCATTGTAATATACCCCCCCCCCACTTCCCGGTGTCATTGTAGTATATCCCCCCTCACTTCCAGGTGTCATTGTAATATACCCCCCCCCCACTTCCCGGTGTCATTGTAGTATATCCCCCCTCACTTCCAGGTGTCATTGTAATATACCCCCCCCCCACTTCCCGGTGTCATTGTAGTATATCCCCCCTCACTTCCAGGTGTCATTGTAATATACCCCCCCCCCACTTCCCGGTGTCATTGTAGTATATCCCCCCTCACTTCCAGGTGTCATTGTAATATACCCCCCCCCCACTTCCCGGTGTCATTGTAGTATATCCCCCCTCACTTCCAGGTGTCATTGTAATATACCCCCCCCCCACTTCCCGGTGTCATTGTAGTATATCCCCCCTCACTTCCAGGTGTCATTGTAATATACCCCCCCCCCACTTCCCGGTGTCATTGTAGTATATCCCCCCTCACTTCCAGGTGTCATTGTAATATACCCCCCCCCCACTTCCCGGTGTCATTGTAGTATATCCCCCCTCACTTCCAGGTGTCATTGTAATATACCCCCCCCCCACTTCCCGGTGTCATTGTAGTATATCCCCCCTCACTTCCAGGTGTCATTGTAATATACCCCCCCCCCACTTCCCGGTGTCATTGTAGTATATCCCCCCTCACTTCCAGGTGTCATTGTAATATACCCCCCCCCCACTTCCCGGTGTCATTGTAGTATATCCCCCCTCACTTCCAGGTGTCATTGTAATATACCCCCCCCCCACTTCCCGGTGTCATTGTAGTATATCCCCCCTCACTTCCAGGTGTCATTGTAATATATTCCCCCTTCACTTCCAGGTGTCATTGTAACAGGATCTGAATCCACCCTGGAAGCTGCTGCCCTCTACTGGTGGTCTGGATGCACTGGCCTCTGCCATTCATTGCCCCCTGCTGGTGGTTTATGCACATTGCACTCTCTTGTAGGGGGGGCAACGCCCTCTGCTGGTTAGCAGCATGTTCAGAGCTCACCCTGACCTTCAGCCAGAGACCATTGTGCTCTTATCAGGTTCCTGAGGGATAATGGTGGTGATCCGTGTTTGTTTTATGGGCTTGCCAAGGTGCAGCGCGTATATCTGGCACTTAGTTACATTATTTACCTGGGTTGAAATGGTCACTTCGTGTTGACACAAGCTCCGGGCAGCTATAAATGAATCAGCCGGATTCTCTCTGCGGAGGGAACCAATGTGAACCGGGAAGATGATCTTGAAGAGCCAATTTGCATCCATTGCAGATCCCACTGACGGGTCCTTCTCCCTGCACGGTCTACCAAGGCAAGGAATGTGGTATAGAGTAGCATAACCATAAGGCTGTGCACCGTGCCATCGTCATGGAATAGACCGATGGGATGGGCTGGGTCAAAGGTCGATTGGGAAGTGAGGAGAGCTGGTGACAGACCTGAGGGCCATGTATACGGCTCTTCATGGTGAAAGATCAGCTCGGGGCTAGTAGACACAAGATGGCGGACCACGGACGAGCCGTAAGGTTTGTTCTCACAGATGTCTCCTGAACTGGATGGGTAGCGATGGTCTCATGTCTGTCGGCAGCAAGTCAGATAGGGCCCACCTCATTTCCTGGCTGGAGGACGTCCAGCATCATCTTTCCTCCCCAGCATGACTGGCCCGCCCCTTTCATTCAATGGATTTCAGTTCTTTCAATCACATGTCAGCACCTAGGGAGGTCTACACCCAACTAGAACCAGCCTGGGCATGCCCACTACTCTGGACTGCCACCCACCCATCAAACCATTTGATATTCGCCGAATTCCTAAAATAGTAGTTCTGCATACTAGCTCTGGTCATGTGACATAGAAATCACTGGACCACCATGGCACTCAGGAGGAAAGATGGGCTTCTCTCCGGACTGTACTAAGGACAAGTCGTCTTAGCATGCCCCTGGTAGTGTACAGCGGGCCCCTCCTGGTGCACCGGAATCCCCCCCAAACCTTGAGCGCTCTCTCATACGGATTGATGGTTGGCCTGTTCCTCCCGCACTTTGCTTTTGGCCAGCGAGGCCGCCCATCCCACTCGGCAGCCATTGGTGAAGGTCAAGGGGTGGTAAAGGGATGGCCAGCTTTTGACTTCCCTTCCTGGCTATAATAGACAGCCATGTTTCAGGGCCTCTCAGTGGGCAGCGGGGGGAGGGGAGGGCTGTTGTACAATCCCAGGTGCAGGTTAGAGGCTCCTTGCTAAGAATAGGTATACTTCAAAAGGTGAATGGCAGGTAAATAAAAAAAACAAGCGATAGTGTCAGAACCCCCCCCCCCCCATGACCCGAAGTCCCCCATCATACACCTATCCTCCATTGCCTGCCTTTTCACCCCCCCATGACCCAAAGTCCCCCATTGCCTGCCTGCCTTCCTTCCCCCCCATTATCCAAAGTCCCCTCCCCCCACATTTGTTACCATGTTTCAGCACTATTCAAGCCAGTATGGTGACACATGACATGAGAGTCTTCATCTTCCGGTGGTAAGGGTGGGGGGCAGGGCATTCCTCCAGGACTGAGCAGTAATGACGTGTGTGCTACTCAGTCCTGGAGTACTGTGAGCCAAGCCTGCATGATGGACACCCCCCTGCGAGCAGGGCGGGGGTAGGGGTAGGTGACCGGTTGGGCTCACAGTATATTGGCAGAAGGACACAGTATTGTTCTGTCCTTAAGGGGAACTCTTATACACAGACGGGGAAAGCGATTCTAAAAATAACCCCGAAGTTCCACTTTACATTTGTATATTGGCCTTCTACAGGACTGGGAGAAGGAAGGGCAGCACTAAGGCCTATTAGGTCTGCTGCAGGGCAAGTGCACTGACAGGAGGAGAGAGCAGAAAGATGAGCTCCGTAGTCTAAAGCCACACCTTCATTTACACGACAGGAAGGGGCGGGACAAATCTGGATCTCTTTAGGGCAATGGAGAAAAAGTTGAGGTCGCTGGATGGAGAGATGATAAAACCCATTGGTATTTCACCATTGGTCCGGACTTCAGCGTCACATTTATTGGTGGCCCCAGAAACCCCTCCGAATACAAATCTGTAAAACGGGTCAATTTGGGGAAAATAAAACGAAAAGAGCCGTCAGTCGTTAGGAAATTTCATTTATATAAAAACCTGTACAGGGTAATTAGTCAGATACAGATTAATTACAGAGATCATTAAGAGTGCAAAACACACCCCCCCCCCCACCCCCCATGATAGAAGCCAACACCCTCTGGGGGCCACCTCCGGGCCGCCCTGATATGAGCTCTATGATGAAGGGGCCTCGCCCTATATCCATATTATAACGGAACCCACTGACAGCAGCAGCAAAAGAAAAGTGAAGGCAAATCTGCCCCGTGATGAATAGACACCGACATGGTGGACCGTTCCTCAGCATGGGACTCGAGATAAGATATGAGATCATTGGGTTGGTGTTGCCAGAAGCAGACACCGGCTTGGTTCTCAAAAACCCGCATGGTGGACCATTCCTCAGCATGGGACTAGAGTTACAGAGATCATTGGGTTGGTGTTCCCAGCTCCGCCCCGTGCTGAATAGACACTGGCATGGCGGACCGTTCCTCAGCCTGGGACTCGAGATATGAGATAATTGGGTTGGCTTTCCCAGAAGCAGACACCGGCTTGGTTCTCAAAAACCCGCATGATGGGCCGTTCTTCAGCTTGGGACTAGAGTTATGGAGGTCATTGGGTTGGCGTTTCCAGAAGCAGACACCGGCATGGTGGACCGTTCTTCAGCCTGGGACTTGACTTATGGAGATGGTTAGGCTGGTGTTCCCAGCTCCGCCCTGTCCTTCTCATCATGGCATCTCGGTGCTCCGCCTGCTCCCTGCAGTCTCATTTATATGGTGGCCGTATGGCGTATACTGCTCACAAGACCTGAATGGGGTCAGCCTCTACGATTAAGCCCAGCTTTGTGGGTGAAGTGTGGAGGAGGAGGAGGAGGTGCCGGATGGTTGCTCCTCTTCATGTTGTCCATATGTATGATGTTACCAGGGTTTGAATGTTCTTTGGAGTGCAGCCGGGCTTCTCCATTAAATGGCATCTTGAAGGTCAAGGGTGACAGCTCTCGGGTACAGGAAGTGGTAAGGGCCGGGAACTTGGGTGCAGAGATATTACCAATGGAGTTGAAGGGTATGAGAAGACTTTGGGTGGTTCCAGCTGCCGACATGGACACTCCGTGGCATGATACTCGCTTGTAAGCCATGATGGTTGTATGTTCCCGACACTTGAGAACCGAGGAAGCGTCTTGAATAAGTTGCATGGTTCACTCCGTGGTGCGGTGCTCACTTGTAACCCATGATGGTGGTATGTTCCAGACACTGGAGAACTGAGGAAGCCTGTTAGATAGGTTGCAAGGTTCACTCCGTGGTGTGGTGCTCACGTGTAAGCCATGATGGTGGTATGTTCCTGACACTTGAGAACTGAGGAAGCCTCTTGAATAGGTTGCATGCTTCACTCCGTGGTGTGGTGCTCACTTGGAAGCCATGATGGTGGTATGTTCCTGACACTTGAGAACTGAGGAAGCCTCTTGAATAGGTTGCATGCTTCACTCCGTGGTATGGTGCTCACTTGGAAGCCATGATGGTGGTATGTTCCCGACACTGGAGAACTGAGGAAGCCTCTTGAATAGGTTGCATGCTTCACTCCGTGGTATGGTGCTCACTTGGAAGCCATGATGGTGGTATGTTCCCGACACTGGAGAACTTAGGAAGCCTCTTGAATAGGTTGCATGGGTCACTCCATGGTGTGGTAAGCCATGATAGTGGTATGTTCCCGACGCACTTGAGAACGGAGAAAGCCTCTTTAGATAGGTTGCATGGTTCACTCCGTGTGCGAGTGTCGGGAACATACCACCATCATGGTTTACAAGTGAGCAGTACACCACGGAGAAAGCCTCTTGCATTGGTTGCATGGTACACTCCTTGGTGTGGCGCTCACATGTAAGCCATGATGATGTTCCCGACACGTGAGAACTGAGGAAGCCTCTTGAATAGGTTGCGCAACGTCTTCAAGGTTGCAGAACATGTGACCAATGACTGCTAGACATACCATGGACTTGGATGAATGAGAACCTTCCCGGTACGGTGGTGACCAGAGCTTGCCTCAACCAAGCCGGATCTACTCCACATGGGAAGATCGGTCCGGGGCGCGTTCGACCTTCACAATGTCCTTCCGAATAGTCAAATGGGAGGAATTTAAAAAAAAAACAACAACCAAAAGATTTGGAGAATTACGGGCTACAAACCTCACACAAGGGGGAGGGAACAAAGAATCATAGAGTTCAGGAAGAGGAAGGGAAAGACTGGCTCCCGGAACCTCAGAGGGTTACCATGGAGACGGGTGGGAGTCACGAGAGTACGGGGCTCCGGGCGGAGCGTCCGCCTCACACACAGAGACGGGTTCCTGGCAGTCTGGATCCGCGGTGGGCGGTCTCACACGACGACCGCTGTGGGGGACTCCGCCTCCGGCTCATCCTGCTGGGTGGGTGGCGGAGATTCGGCCATGCTCCCGAAGGACGGGGAGGGGCGGAGCAGGGGGGTGCGCTCGTTGTCGCTGTCGTCTCCCCGTCCGCCGGCTTCTTCTCCCCCTCCCTCCGAGTCCGAGTCGTCCTGCGAGCGGAGGACGCGGTGCTTGCACACCGGGCAGTTCTTCTTGGTCTTGGTCAGCCAGGGGTCCACGCAACCGCTGTGATAGGCTGCAATGAGAGGAGGAGCTATGACATCATCGACTCAACCCAGCCCCCAGGAAACGTCCCATGTATATCCCAAACACCAAATCCCACATGTGACGGGATATGGGGGGGTCTTACCGTGCGAACACGGGAGAACGCGGAGCTTGTCGCCCTCTTCATATTCCTCCAGGCAGATGGCGCACACTTCATAGGGGTCTCCTGCACAGGACAGCAAGGACAAAATTAGAGACTCCCTTTCCCTTAGCTCACAAAAAAATAATAATTCGGAGACATTTTATCTGAAAGCAGCTGAACGGTTTCTTCTATTGCTTGGGGGGAAAATCTGCCCCGTTACAAGGGACTGTTAGAGACTACAGCTATGCTCAGATACCCCGTTGGAGGCTTCTATCGTGCTGCAAGAGATTGTTAGAGACTATGGCCAGGCTATAGTGGATTCTTAGATGCTGTTGCCCTGTTGGAAGGGACTGTCAGAGACTACGGCCATGCTAAGATAACCCGTTCTATCGTTCTGCAAGAGAGTCCAGGTCACAGCGGATTCCTAAGTGCTGCTGCTGCCTTGTCACAGGGGGACTAGAAGGGACTGCCGCCATGTTAGAAGCCTCCACCAGGGTATCCGAACACGCTAAAAGGGACTGTCAGAGGCTACGGCCGGGGAAGGATACCCTGTGGAAGGCTTCCATCATGTAACAAGTGACTGTTAGAGGCTACGGCCGTGCTAGGATACCCGGTTGGTGGCTTCCATCGTGCTACAAGAGATTCTTCGAGACTATAAACGTGTTACAGGGTATTCTTAGATGCTGCTGTTGTGTTACAAGAAAGTGTCTGCTGCCATGTAACCAGAGACTTGTCATGCTGCAAGAGACTGTTAGGGGTTCTGTATTGTTAGAAGAGGCCACAGAGCCGGCTGCAATGTTACAAGTGACTTGGCACTTACTGCTAAGGTTGCAGGAGACTGCTAAGTGACTTCTGCTTTGTTACGAGAGACTTGGCAGTCTCCTGTAACATATGAGCTGGTGCCAAACCATTTGTAGCATTGCAGGAGTCACTTAGCAGTCTCCCGTAACGTATCGGCAAACGCTAAGTGACTGCTGACATGTTACAAATGACTCGGCAGTAGCCGATACGTTGCAGGAGACTGCTAAGTGTGACGGCTGCCATGTTACTAGAGACACACACAGCAGGTTCCTTTACACAGTTACCGGAGACCAACGGGGACTGCCAGCGTGTTGCAAGAGACTGTTAGGAGATCGCCTCTTTGTTACACACGACTGTTAGAAACTGTTGCCACCTTTAGCAGAGACCGAGCAGCAGTTGCCGTGGTCGAACTTGCTGAGAGTTGCGGGTCGAAGAAGACGTCCCCGACCGGCCCAGATGCGATTTCCCTTTACTTCCTGTTTTGTCCGACAAAAGCCAGACAGGAAGTGAGGGGAAATCTGTCCAATGGACACACAAAGTAGCAAATATTGCCCCTCCCCTAATCCTCCCTCCCCACCCCCATCTCCCCTCCCCCCCGCACTGACCTTTCTTAAACTTATGAATGGGGATCTTCTTCAGCTGATCCTTAGACAGGCGATTCCGGCGCATCTTCTTCCTGTGCTGTACACAGCGCACCACCTACAGGAAGTAGAGGACAGGAAGTGTCACACATTTGTATCAGGGGGAGGGGGGAGTCAGTGATCACATTGTATATGCATAAAATACAATAAAGTTTTAGTTTCTTTTTAAAACGGGAAATACATGAAATTGAGACTTCCTGTCCTGGGGTGACAACGCTCACTGCGCTGTATCTATGGAGGAGCAGCGTTGTCACCCCGGGAGATACAGACAGTCCGCGTTGATCCCGCCAGAGGCAGCGAGTCCTCGTCACTTCCTGTGAGAGGAACTGACACCCCCAAACAAATGTTCTCTTCATTCAAATCCATCTTCTACGGTAGGCAACCTCGGCCTCATGGTGAAACTACAAATCCCAACATGCCTGTGCCCCTGGGGGGGTCATGCCTGTGGCTGTCAAGAGTCTTGCAGTGCCTGATGGGAGTTGTAGTTCCACAACAGCCGGACGGCCGAGGTTCTAGAAACAGCAAATCCCGGCAGGAGACAGTCGGGGACGTGAAATACGAGACTGCTAGAGACCGCGGCCCCTTCACAGATCAGCATTTCCGCCCCTGACCGCTGGGATCTGGGGGGCCACACAACAAGAACCAAAGGGCCACGTGTGGCCCCCCCCAGATGGTACCCCAGGGGCCTAGGACGTTTGCACAGTGCTGGATGTATATAATGAATGCGGTCCCCGTTGGCGGGCGGCAGCCGAGGGGTTAATGGGCGGAGGCGGCCGTCAGGTTGGAGACAATAGCCAAGTCTGGCAGGTGCCCGAACAATAGCTTGTTATACACAGCAGGTGAGTGGGGAGGCGGAGGACGCACAATGACCTGCGTGCTGAGCGGAGGAACCATTGCCAGCGCACGGGCCCCCCAGCTCCACCCAGGTCTCATTGTTTCAGTTCTGGGTGGATGGCGTGGG
>NW_017308346.1:207341-216992 GCF_000935625.1 Nanorana parkeri | reverse complement strand
GGTCTCAAAACCCGTCTTATACGCCGGCAAATATGGTATATTGAAATATTTTTTCTAAAACGACACCTCCACACTCCAGGTGTGTTCACTTAATGCTGGGGGAATGTGAATACCCCGAGATTTACATGGTCTGTCTGTCACTAGGGCATTGTTCCTATCCAGACAAGCTCTTTCGGCTAATCACATATATTTTAACACTATGATCACAGTATTGACCTCTTTGGAGGTTTATGTTCACAATAAGGTTAATGTTGCCAACAGGGGTTGAGAATTTGGTATGAAGTGGGGATTTTAGTTGAAGGGAATACCTATTAGCTTTGAGGATTAGGGGGATACCAATGTGAGAATAGTCTGTAGATATGGATTATGTATTTTAATCTCTTACTTTATATAGATTTTAGCAATGCCTTGTATGTATAAGTGGGATATCTTTATACTTGGGGGAAGAATCCCATGCTGATTTCATTACCCCTGTAATTTGTTCTAGACTAGGTAATAGGGGTCCTTTGCATCGTCCTCGATGCCCCCTCTTCCTGTGGCCCGATGTCCCTGGCATGGTCTCGGATGGAGTTGAGTGGGCTGGTTTGATTCAGGCCGCCATCACTTTCTCTTAATCCGGAAATATCTTTCCTCCTCCAGACATTAGTTGTTTGGTAAGTATGGGGTACCCACCTTTCGGGGGGCCTCATACCTGTGGTGCCGATTGCTTAAACATTCTAATTTATGTTATATTTTATTAATTAATTGAATGATGCAATTAAATCCTCCAGACATTAGTTGTTTGGTAAGTACGGGGTACCCACCTTTCGGGGGGCCTCATACCTGTGGTGCCGATTGCTTAAACATTCTAATTTATGTTATATTTTATTAATGAATTGAATGATGCAATTAAATCAATTGATGTATAATTGTTATTACTATTATTATTGTTAGATTAGCCCCCCGTGGGACCCTGAAGAAGCTCGGTGCGAAACGCGTCGGGACCCGGATATGTCAGTCTACCAGCGAATGAAAAATTAATTACAATCAGTAAATTAACAATTAATAATTAATGATAATCATGTCAATAAATGGATAATCAATTAAGTTATAACTGGTTGACGATAGGCATATCCTGGGCACTTGTTGCATGTTACAGCTAATTGGGGCTTTTTATCTGTATTCTTATGAATTGTACATTGCTCATGAATTGTTATTTATCTCTTTATTTTATTTAATATGTATACAATACATTTTGACATTTTTTATGCACATGCATTGGTTGTATACCTCTCTTAAACCCCTATTTTTTGCTTTTTCTTCATATACACAAACTTTTGTTAAAAACTGAAGTTTAATCTTATTTTGCCTCCTCTGTGCAATGCAGGCAGATGGAAGGGGCTGCACAACTTTCTGAAAACAGCAGACCACCTTAGGTAAAGCCGACATGTGATGCTGAGCCTCCATGATTAACAGAACTGAAATCAAATTGAAAAGGGGGCCAGGGCCAGTCCAATTGGGGAGGAAAGAGGTAGATGATTACAGTGTGCAGTGGGCCCCTGGCCACTTGACAACCTCAACCGGAAGTTCTACTACTCCCATGACCCCCTTGACATTGCAGGGAAACTAGAATTGGGTCTTTTTTTCTTTGTGTCTGCTTAAAGTGGGTTAAGCAGCGATTTGATATGCTTTTAGTAGGCCAATGCCTTTGCAATGCTATTTGTAAATGACCAAGGAGGCACTAGGAGCTAGGCTAAATAGATGAAAGTGGACCATATCTTCCATTGTGGGGAATATAAGAGACCACTCCAGGTATCATCTAGTGACTATGCCTTTCTTGTTCCTTGTACCTTGCACTCCCTACTGTATGTATTCACTCCCTTGAATCTTCTTCCTCAGTAAGAACATCAAGACGATATCTCACTCTTTTTCTTAGTTGATGGCATATATTGCATGACTGACATACTATGGTTCGAATTTTACCATTATAAAGCTAGCTACACCTGAGTACTTGCAAATAAAGGTATAGCCCACAAGGTAAGGAGCAATGTCTTTCTGCGTTGGCCTTGTGTCTATCTTCCTAGAAGCACGGCTACCCCAATAAGCTCAAATTGAAAAGAAAAGTTACAATCCCAGACACTGCCTTCTTGCAATTACCCAGAGTAAGGACATACCACAACTGCCAGCAACAACTGGTGTTTTCCTAATAGGAACTAGTCTAATTACTAACACTGACACTGAAATATTTCCTAACTGATATTTCCCCTCAGGTGGAAAACCACTTGTTACAATAATAACCGCTCATCGTTATGTGGTCAGGTGAAAAACAATGGAAAGGATGATTGGAAACACACACATACACTGGTATTGCCAAGTGAAACTAGGACTTTAAAGTATTGTGCTGGCATCTCCTTATTCTGTGGTCCTTAACATCCGTCCCACACGATGTCATAGCTAGAAAACAATTACGCATTTCATTGCGCTCGTTTCCGTCAGACAGGCTCTGGCTGCAGTCACATGATGTCCTTGGCAGCCTCTGATAAACAAAGGAAATTTTTCCAAGGGCTGATTAACACTTGTTTATCAGTGTCATTCTTCAATATCTATTAACTCCTGCAATGCTAAATTATGGTTACCTCTTAAAATGCTACAAAGAACAAGGGTAGGGATTATAGGCACACCACTACTTTTTACTTTTTGTAATAATGATGAGGATTTTGGATTATGAAATTAGATTATTTTTGTTAGAAAATCTTTACCCCTTTCATATTTTTGGAAACTACAGGAGTTCTGGATGCATTATACACTGAGTGGCCAGATTATTATGACCACCTGACGTTTGTAGGCCAATTAGCTATAAGTTGTTAGAGGGCCAGGCCATTATAAATAGGGAAGCAGGTTGTTTACCACGACAGTATAAGTGATTTTTTTCTGAAGATATGGGTAAACAACGCGATTTAACAGCCTTTGAACGTGGGATGATTGTTGGTGCTCAAGCCATGGAGCGAGTATCAGCAAAACAGCAGAATTCGTTAAATGTTCAAGAGCAGCTGTTGTTAAAGTGTTTAAAGACTGGACTGTCAGCCGAAAATCTGGGTCTGAACGTGCGAATTGTGGCCATCAGCGACCAGTCAATGTTAGGGCAGAACGGAGAGTGGCAAGACTGGCACAAGACAACAGAAGGGCAACAGTGCAGTGTCAGATTTCTCGCATCACCTTTTAACATCTCGTGGAGTCACGAGGAGGCCCAACGAAGTCATCTCGTGGAGTCATCTCGTGGCCCAATGAAGTACTGATGGGGTGGTCATAATGATCTGGCCACTCAGTGTAAGTATGGATGAGCATATCTGCCTGCAGTGGCGGAACTACCGCCGGTGCGGGTGGTGCCGCTGCACCGGGGCCTGCGGCTGTGGGGGGGGCCCAGTGGGGTTCATTCATGTAATTAGACAAATGGATTATAATGTGGAATATTACACTGTAATGTTCCATATTATAATCTATGTCTCTGTTGTGTACTGCTATTTTATGTAATTAGACAAGTGGATTATAATGGGGACTATTACACTGTAATGTTCCCTATTATAATCTATTTCTCTGATTAAATGATTACAGACAGGCCTCTGTTCTATCACAGTTTGAAACTACGTTAGAATGTGTGACCAGTGACGTGGTCACTCATATAAACGTAATCTCGCCTAGTTTTTCGGGGGTGGAATAGGTGAAGAATTCCAAAGCTTTCTCCGCTGTTCCAGGGCAGATCGGCATCGCAAATCGCATGTGCAGGGAACCGATCTGCCCTGGAACACCTGATCGGTCCTGAAATGTCACTTCTATCCGACTTTGTGAGTGCAGTGAAATGTGAGATCGCAGTCGGAGAGAAGTGACATTTCAGGACCGATCAGCTGTTTCAGGGCAGATCAGTTCTCCTGCACATGCGATTTGCTATGCCGTTCTGCCCTGGTACAGCTGGGAAAGAGCTGGAATGCTTCACCTAATGGCTGTCACACATTCCACCGCCGAAAAACTGGGCGGGATTACGTTAAAACGTGTGACCACGTCACCGGTCACACATTCTAACGTAGTCACAACCTTTGATAGAACATCGCCATCAGGGGGGTATGGCCGGTACCCATGTGAGGGGTCTGGGCAGCCTCTTACATGGGTATCAACTGTACAGGAGCGGCATGGCAGAGGTGACAGGGGAGGGGGTGGAGCAGGCCGTGCCCCAGCAGGTAAGAAGAGTTGGGAGGAGGTACAGGGAAAGGGACCCCGGCGACCAGACCAGTCCACCTGGGACCCTGCAGAGCCCACCATAGAGAGTCTCAGGTGGGCTATACAGGATCTATGGTGTGCTCTGCAGGGTCTCAGGTAAGTCCAGCACGCTACTGCAACATTAGAGACCGCTGGGGGGGTGCGGGGGCCAGTGTGATCCGCTCCCGCGCCCCCCCCCCATTTTTGGAGGGGGGCCCAAGATAAAATCTTGCACCAGGGCCCTTTGGTTATTAGGTCCGCCACTGTCTGCCTGGGTTCAATTTGTGGGGGTTCATCAAATCCTGCTTGAAATCCATGAAACTTAAACTCAGCAGAAGTCTATAGGTGTAATGGGATCTCCCGTGTCCGTCGTTTTGGGCTGCGGGCAGGCCTCTCAAAGCAGCGGCGTGACGTTGCTAGGAGACCAAGGCGTCGGCCGGCGCTCTCGGCTCCTCCCCCTTCAGGATCTCCTCCTCCTTAAAATGACGCGAGTTGCAGTAGCTCGGCGTTCTAGTGTTGCGTACGTCGAGCCAGTGCAACTCGCCTACGAACCTGACACAACAGGAACCACCTCCTCTAAGGTCAACCTCAGAACCACTGCACACAGCCGCCGCTGCTACGGCTCAGGTGCACACACAGGGATCCTTCCCTGCAACCACCTGCCTGCCTCTCTTATCTGCTGGACACTGTTAAACCTCTCCTGGATTCCTGGAGTCTCCCCTGCAGCTTCCTGGAGCAGCTGAGCTGGTACCAGCAAGTGGACGTTAACCTTCTCAACCGCAAGTAGCGCTGCCTCAATTGAGGCTCTCCTATAGAAAGTGTCAGCTGGTGTTTTCTGTTCATATTATACTAACATTGCTGATACTCAAGTGTATATGCATCCTTAGAGGCATAGTGCGATTCATTTCAGATATACTGACCTGTCCCCCTGGAGATTGTGGGGTTAATCTGATTGCTCTTCATAGAAATACTCCTAATACTATCTTACGGGTTGATAACCTTATCTTTGTGGAAGAAAGGTGAAAAATTGAGAGAGTTTTACCCCATGTGTGGCGCTTGTCAGAGGTAAGGGGAAAATGCGGGAGAGAGAGGCAGTACTTGGTGGGTACACCGGTTATCACTTGTGGTGTGGTAGGTATAGATAAGGGGGGGAGGGGGTAGTTGCGTTGGTGTGCGGCTTCCATTCTGTCTGGACCGGGGGGTCCAACAAGTGTGCTGTAGGGAAACAAAAAATTGGAGCCCAGGAGTTGATGTAGTATCACAGCTGCGGACTTGGCGTGACACCTGCGTTTGAATTGGCTCAGGTCAAGGGTTCACTTTCGCACTCTGTATGTTAGGAGTGATGGTGGAACCCTCTATTACATCATGTGCCAACCACAGGATACAAGAGTGGGAAATGGGATACTTAGTGAAGCTAGTGTTTCTTCCACAAAGAGGGAAACAAAAAATTGGAGACGGAAGCGCCACTACCTGGCGCAATAAATGTGGTAGAGCAGGGTTTAAGCGTTAGTGATGTACTCACCTATGGCTGGGTGAGCATTCGCTTGTAATCGGGTTGCGGTGAAGCGGATGGGGTGGAGTAGTAGTGGGAGTGGTCCCTCTTTTCTAGGGTGGTGTAGCGATTAAACCCAATGAGGCAGATGGAGACACAAAAGCGAGGGGGTGAAGTATGCAATGGTGGGTGAAGAAGGAGTGGGCTTCTGTAACTCACAGTGGGGATAGTGGAGGGCGGCTCTCAGCGATGACAGTGCGGCCAGTGTCGTGCCTGGGCAGTGGGCCGTGGGGTGGTCCTCAAAACGATTGCTGGCACAGGTGTCCTCTGATGGCAGGTGCTGTGGAGCAGTGGAGTGGGAGTGGGCCAAAATTCCTGTAGAGAGGTGTAAGAAACTCATTACAGTTCTGAACCGAGCGTGGCGTGGCGATACCACTCTCAGCCTCACCCTGCGCAGAGATTCCCCAGGTCGCGGGACACAATCTCAGGCCAGCAGACTAAGAGCGATCATCACCAGGGTTGGTTAACTCCACAGTTAACCCTTAACCCACAAACGTTCGCTGCCACCATGTGTTTTTAACAGAGACACAGACAATTTAAAACACTTAAACAATGCCTATGATACCGCTGTCCTCTCAGACAGGAATATGACAGAATTTACTATACAGTAGCGCTCTTCACAGAGGCAAGGATACTTTAAGTTCGTATTTAGCCCTCGTTCACACCTGACCGTTTTGTAGCGCGTTCTACGCTCGACGAACGCTCTACAATACGGTCAAAAATATACATTGCATTGTAGTCAATGGTCTCGTTCCCACCTTGCCGTATTTCCACCCGTCCCTAACGCCCTACAAAACGGCCCACGCCTGAAAAGGTCCAGGTACTACTTTGGGCCGTTTTGTAGGGCGTTTTCCATTGGGATACAGCCAAGTAGCCTTCAGAATCGCGCGACGGTCGCGCAACTTTTTTACCGCGAATTGCGGTAAAAAACCCGCGCGACAGACGTGCATGTTCAATACGCCAAGGTCTGAACCCAGCCTTAGAGCGTAGCTTAATGATTTTTAAGATCATCCTTTAATAAAAGAAACGGTGCAGCAAATATACAGAAAAAGATATTAATAAAAAGAGACAAAATATACACTGAGTGGCCAAATTATTATGACCACCTGACGTTTGTAGGCAAATTAGCTATAATTTCGCGCTGAAGTTGCTAGAGGGCCAGACCATTATAAATAGGGAAGCAGGTTGTTTACCACGACAGTAGAAGTGATTTTTTTCTGAAGATACGGGTAAACAACGTGATTTAACAGCCTTTGAACGTGGGATGATTGTTGGCGCTCGGAGCCATGGAGCGAGTATCAGCAAAACAGCAGAACTCGTTAAATGTTCAAGAGCAGCTGTTGTTAAAGTGTTTAAAGACTGGACTGTCAGACGAAAATCTGGGTCTGAACGTGCAAATTGTGGCCGTCAGCGACTAGTCAATGTTAGGGCAGAACGGAGAGTGGAAAGACTGGCACAAGACAACAGAAGGGCAACAGTGCAGTGTCAGATTCCTCGCATCACCTTTCAACATCTCGTGGAGTCACGAGGCGGCCCAACGAAGTAATCTCGTGGAGTCATCTCGTGGCCCAACAAAGTACTGATGGGGTGGTCATAATAATCTGGCCACTCAGTGTATATACAACAGTAAAATAAAAGGAAATAAAAGGGGAATACTTAACAGTCCTGGTTTTAGGAGTTCTGACAGAGTTCAGAGTTCAATAAGCAAGAGAAGGCTCTTTTTCAAGCAAGCTTTCAGCAGGTGATGTCCAGAGATTAAAAGGGAACTCTTCTGCGATGCTACTGGAGTTCCTTTCTGGATTTTTCTTTTTTGATGTTTCAAAACAAAAAGTCTCTCTAGTTGCTTTGACAGCATATTTTTTATTAGCCCTTTAACCAGTTGACATCCTAGGTGTTAAACCCCCTTCCCATCCAGGCCATTTTTCAGTATTCAGCGCTGCGGTACTTTGACTGACATTTATTCCGTCATGCAGCGCTGTACTGAAATGAATTTTATACCCTTTTTTGGGGACACATAGAGCTTTATTTTGGTGGTATTTATTCACCACTGGGGGTTTTATTTTTGAATACATTCAGGAAAAATTACAGAAAATTAAAAAAAAAAACAGTTTCCCCTATAATAAATTCTAAAACATTTCTTATTACCCAATTTTTTGGTAAAATATAAAAGACGGGGTCACGTGGGTAAAGAGACACCAAACATGTCAAGCCTTAAAATTGCACACGCGCGTGAAACCTCAAAAAACTACATTACCCAAAATGCGACGCATTAAAAGCTTTTACCGCTCATCAGTTTAGTGTGATCAGTGATTGATGGCCCTAAAATGATTGCTCTCACTGCGACGTTCGCTTCAATATGTAACATGTGTAGCGCAATTGTCATTTTTGCGCGCTGGAGCATGCAATGCATATTTACGTTTATATGTGCATAAACGAGGGGGGGGATTAAAGGTGAGGGGTCAGAAGGGGGGAGATGGCAGCACTCGCGATCGGTGGGCTCCCGAAATTCACGCCATACAACCGATCGGCGGCTATAGAGCCGCTGATCGGTTGTATGTGAAACAGCCGTTAACGGCTGTAGAAACGAGCGGGTCTTTCCTGCCCGTGCGCGCGCGCTAGGGGGCGCGCGCGAGCAGGAAAAAATGCTGTCTGGGGACGGCAACCTGCTGATGCGAGTCTGCCGTCCATCCGTTTTTTCTTAACGGGCGGACGGCAAGAGGTTAAGGGGTGTCTTGGAGCCGGCCCCTAGGGCAGGGCTGGGGAAGGAAAGCAGGAGGAGGATGAACCTTTATTTTTACACTATCACCGCCCAATTCCAAATTATGAAATGGAGCTGATATTGTTACTCAGGTTTATGACTTTTGGGTGAATGCTGGGTCACCTAGGTCATTACCTCTACCAGACCTGCTTGTGTTTATATTAACTTGTCCTCTGGTAATAGATGATTACCTGGTGCCATGCCTTTAATTAGGGACAGCTATAAAAGGTTAGAGGTTATTTGTGACTCTCACTAGTGCTGGGCAATAAAGATCACAGGTCAGATAAGCAGATCTATGTTCTGTGGTATGTGGAAGGCCTGGAAAATAAATAAATGAAGACCTGCATTTGCTCTGAACTTGTGGGACAAGAGAATACTATTTTTTATATTCAGACTCACACCCCATTATCGTCACACTGTATGCAATCTAAATGAATGTGAATTGAATATGTTTATGACAAAATTACTGTGAGGTAAAAAGTAGAAATACCCCACAAAGTGTGCCATGGCTCCACAGTGTTTAATAGGACTGGTGAATTGTAAATGTTTTCTTAAAGGACATTTTATTGCAGATTATTATGACATCTTTTCACATGTAATTGCTAAAAACAGAACTATTATAAAAAACTAATTCAAAACTAAGTACTTTATGAGCTGAATAGGATGACTGCTGCTCTCTGAAACTGATATGGACCACTAAAATAAAATATTAACTAAAATACCATATCATCATCACAAAGAAACACTATTATTTATCTTCCTTTTACAAGTGTATATGTAAAATATTGTAAAATTATACAGGATTTCATTATCACCAAAATATAACACATATAGGAGCAATGAACAATCTATATTTTATTTTGAAATCAATAAACCAAATTCTTTCTACAAGAATCAATGTGATATGTTCGCATGCTAGTTTCTAAGTGCAAAAAAACTCCGACCCACAACATTCACCAAATCTATACCATGAGTATACAGTATGTGTCACGTACCTGATGAAGCTTGAGATGACGAGGGCGGCCCCTCTCTTGCAACTCTGGTCCCAGAAAGCCTGGTATGCTGTGCCCCAGGTAGTCTGGGGCACAGCGGGGCACGAGTGCCTGGATGA
>NW_017308346.1:187126-202221 GCF_000935625.1 Nanorana parkeri | reverse complement strand
GCGCAGACGCCATCTGCTGTGTGCAGTGTTCCTGACAGTATGGTGTGCATGACCATGTAGATTACAGGGTTCACAAAGCCATATAATCAATTCATATTGGTGAAGATTATTCCTCAATGCATTTCTAAGATAGGCTTTGCTTCATCAGGTGATGGTGGAGGGAGCATTATACTAAATAATATGACATTTCAATAAACATGTATTATATTCAAATGTACAATATATTTTTACCATCATCACAGAAAGAAACTTTACCATTCAACTTCCTTCTACAAATCAGCACAATACATGGCAAAACAGGAAAAACCTGTAAGACTTTGAACAGCAAAACATGTCACTGAAAAAAAGTATTCCTCTGAGGGTACCACCTGTAAAGAACATAGTGAAATATGTTAATAGACATTCCCTGAATTCTATCCTATCCTGTATAATATTAAAGTGATACTAACATCAAAAGATTGTTAAGCTATTTCAAATGCTGATTAAAGCGCTTATCACTTAATCGCTTACCTTTTTTGTTAAAAAGTTTTAGCTACTTGCAAAATCAGCTGGTCCGCTGAGCATTGGCCCTGATATCCTGTTTTACAGTGTCTCCTTTCCCTAGCAGGGTCCTATGGAGCCACTCTTAATGTGTGCTGGTAAGCTGTGTGTTTCTACAGCAGGGCAAGCCACTCCCCTGCTTCCTGGTCCCATTCTCCTCCCTCCTCCTTCTTCCCACTTCCCTTTACCAAGCTAGTAGATGGACAGCTGCTGGAGATTGCACTATCCTGTGTGATCTTGTAGTGGGATAGCTTGGAGAGTTGGAGCTGTTTGGAAACATGATGAATGTAAGTGCTTTGGCAAAAATGTAAAGAAATACTTTGCTGGATAATACAATTGTGCAGTGTGCTGCTGCCCAGAAGCTGAGGCTGTTTTAGACAAAATAGGGCCTAGGGTACACTTAAGAGTAAGTGTAAGTAAAATCAACTCCATCATTGGTGTCAGTGGGATAAAATACGAAGCTATAAATATGTAATATCTGAAGCGCTATTTTAGATAATAGATACACCTAATTAACAGCCGCTGCACAAAACATACACACCGCTTCTCCATGGCTCAGCAGGAGAATAGAACCAGGTGCCTGCCGATGAGAGCGTGTTCTTGCTTTGACTTCACAGACGCTCAGATGCAGTCATAACGATAGGAATAAGCCTGGGATTGTCAGAGGTGGTGGACTTCGAGTAGGTCTCAGTGTCACTGATGCATTTTCAGTAAACTGATTGAGTGTTGAACTTCTGTGGCCAGATTCTTCCTTTACTATATGTTAGCTTAGAGCTCACTAAAAATTTCCAGTATATCCAATCAGTATTTTATGCAATTTCATTCAACATCTATGAATTCATTTAAATAAATGTGAGCATACACATATTTAAAACTTCTGTACAATGGTATCTAAATTTAAAAGATTGTACAATCTAATTTCACCCCAACCTCTATAGAATGGATGTTACTCCAGTCTATTAGGTGTTGGTAAAGTTAACGCATTTCACCAATATACAACTTTATTTATTAATTTGGAAGTGTTAACACAGCGCTAAAGGTGACTAAATAGACTAAAACTAAATAAAAGGTGTTGTGGATGAAATTATTGAAAAAACTTCATACCTAATAAAGGTGGATAATAAACTGTGAACCATTAAATATAAATATGTCCTAATAGTTGATAATACGTGAAATTTCTTTAGTGAGTCAAAATTATATATTCATAAATCAATGTGAGAACATGAAACATCCCAGTGTAAACATGTAACAAAGATTCAAATAGTGAAAAGAATTGTTATACAAAAATATGTGACATATATTATTGGACACAAAGTAGCCAAATAAATCAACACAGTGATGTTTTTCTTTCAAAATCTCAGTAATAAAGTGGCAATGAATTGTGAGGTAAGTGAAATGCTAAGTAATTTGAATAATAAAATCAAAAATAAAAATAAAAAGTCCAAATAGTGAGAAGAAATTGTGAGGAGAAATCTTCTTAACCAGTTGACATCCGCAGTGTTAAACTCCCTTCCCATCCAGGCCATTTTTCAGTATTCAGCGCTGCGGTACTTTCACTGACATTTATTCCGTCATGCAGCGCTGTACTGAAATGATTTTTATACCCTTATAAGAGATTTATTTTGGTGGTATTTATTCACCACTGGGGTTTTTATTTTTTAATATATTAAGGAAAAATTAAAGAATTAAAAAAAAAAAGTTTCCCCTATATTAAATTCTAAAACATTTATAATTACCCAATTTTTTGGTAAAATATAAAAGCCTTAAAATTGAGCACGGGCGCTAAACCTCAAAAAAACTACATTACCCAAAAGTGGCCATAGGCGACGCACTAAAAGCTTTTACCGCTCATCAGTTTAGTGTTATCAGTGATTGATGGCCCTAAAATGATTGCTCTCACTGCGACGTTCGCTTCAATATGTAACATGTGTAGTGCAATTGTCATTTTTCGCGCGCTGGCGCATGCGATGCGTATTTACGTTTATATGTGCGTAAACGAAGGGGGGGGGTTACTTTTTTTATTTGTGACTTTTATTTTTTTAACTTTTTTTGTTTGTGACTTTTATTTTTTTTAACTTTTTTTTATTTATATAGATTTTTTTTTTACACTTATTGTTATTGCTATTATATAGGGGGATACCATCCCCCTATATAATAGCACAGGTACACTGACAGGTCCTCTTTATGGAGACATTAGGGGTCTCTAGACCCCTAATGTCACCTGGAGACCCCAAAAGAAGCTGATGAAGCACAGATTTGCTTCATCAGCTTCTTCTCTCTGGCAGTAGGAGCCAGATGACTGACAGGTGAATGCGGAAGTGATGTAATACACATCACTTCTGCATTCACACTACAGAGGGAGAACAGCAAGGAGCTGATCTCCCTCCCTCCTCCTCCTGACGCCCTCCCGAGCCGCAGATGGGCTAGCGGATCCCGGGATTAAAGGTGAGGGGTCAGGAGGGGGGAGTGGTGGCACTCGCGAACGGGGGGGTGCTCTGAAAATCACGCCATACAACTGATCGGCGGCTATAGAGCCGCTGATCGGTTGTATGTGAAACAGCCGTTAACGGCTGTAGAAAAGAGCGGGTCTTTCCTGCCCGTGCACGCGCGCTTGGGCGCGCGCGCGAGCAGGAAAGAAATGCCGTCTGGACACGGCAACCCGCTGATGCGAGTCTGCCGTCCGTCCGTTTTTTCTTAACGGGCGGACGGCAAGAGGTTAATCTAAGTCTTCTGATCAGCAGTCCCAACAGGTAATTAGTACTCACCAGAACCAGTGAGCATATACGATCATTCAGAGAGAGTCTAGACTTCCGATCACCCCGTTCGGTGTTCTCAAGCTTCCCCCAGCAGTAGGACAGATACTGACAGGCGTTCCTCCCTGCAGTATCGCCACGGTCCCGGCTCTGAGTTTGAAGCAGGCGGAGGCTTCTCTCCTCTGTGTGCCGCTGGTGTTTCTCCCGCGGTCTCGATCAATATATTTAGAGGGGTTTTGGAAAAGAAAAAACAACCCTCATAGTGCAATCAATCAACAAAAAGTTTTATTAAAAAATAGCAACTATTAAAAAATACATTTAAAATTACGAACATCGGCCGGTAAAACACAAACGGATGGTCACTGTTCCTTCCTTGCTCAAGCAGACTCTGGACTATATTTTTAGTTAGTTCCAAGAGCGCAGATTTTTTGTTATATATAACTTTATTTATTAACATGAAGCTATCAACCGCCTTATATTTTAAAGTTTCCTTCAGCTTTTCCCTGCTGAATTGATATCATCCTAGCAACCAACAGTGTGGTCATAAGCTACTTCAGTCTCTCCTGCAGATAAAAATTTAGTTTATTCTGTAAGCAGCTCAAATGACAACAATGATATTCAGAGGCAGTGTCCCATAGCAGCCAATTACATTTCATCCTACTGATGTTGGCTAACATGCGATTTATTTATTTATTTTTTAACATCGCCATTGTTCTGTGCTGTCAGATTGCTTCTCTTCATCTTCTCTTCAGCAGGAAGCACAAGTCTGGAAAACCATGATATCACTGTGCACTATCCTAAATACCAATTAAAGGAATGGACAGACATTTTCTAGTAACTATTTAAGAGTGAATATTCAGATTATGCCTCATTAGAGCTGATCCTGTTAACTGACAGCTTGTAAATGCCAGTCTGAAAAGCATCACATTCCACATGTGTCTATTAAGCTTTATGGGACATCCATTTTCACAATATGCTAAATATCTTCTTAAGCCTAGTTAATAGTTGTTAAAGCTATAGCCAGCGCTCCCACTGAGATCTGATTTTGAACACCCCAGAATTGCATTAAAGGGTGCTTGAAGGGCTTCAGGAAGGCTGTACAACACGTTTTAAATAATTTATAAATATATGGCTCTATCCAAAACTAAAAATGTTTTGACTAGAGTTGGCCTTTGATGTTATGTTGCACTATGTACATTTATAGTAACCTGATAAGACTTAGAAGATATACAAGCTTGAGTGGTCTTGGAAGATTGGTGTCTTATATTTCGTGTTATAATTCCAGTTTGGAATTGTATTCTTTTTAAATGTTCTCCAACAAACCTGGGTAGTTACTGGCTACAGTGGAGACTTGCCAATACCTCCATCCCCCTAATAAAAACTACTACAGAATGGAACCCCCACAAGATCTCTAAAATATTTAAATCTTCTTATTTAAGACTGTACAACATTCAGGGCAAATTAGCAGAGATGGTCCCTACTTTGTTCAACCTTAAAGTGTATTACCACTTTTGCAACCAAATTGGGATAACACCTAATTTATATTGGTTACATGTTCCCATTCACATAGCATAACTTTAAAAAAAAAAAAATTTGGCAATAATCGCCCTATCTCTCTTACTTATATATATTTCCGCACATTCTCCAAGATTATCACTACTAGACTCAAACCTATTATTCCTACCATTTTGCATCTAAATCAGGTTTGATTTACTTTTGACCATGAAGCATTAACCTCCCTGGCGGTATTCCCGAGCGTGGCTCGGGGTAAATTTGCTGACCAGGAGCGGTAACCCCGAGCCACACTCGGGAATACCATGAATTCACACTCACCTCGTCCCACGATCCCCGCGGCGTCCGCTCGTCTTCTTCGTCCGATGCCGGCATCCGTCTCCAGCATACGCAAGCATCAGCGTAGCAGGGAGGCGGATCCAGTGGGAAATTCAAACGTAAAAGCACCCAATACATACAGAATACATTGTAATACATTGTATACAGTGCTATTACGTTACTGTAACAAATTCATTTACCTCAACTTTGTCCCTAGAGATTTTACCAGTGTTCTGCCTGCACTTTTACTATTCTATTTGCCTGGAAAACTTCAGAGTGTCCATGGCATCAAAAAAGCGTCCGCTGAGGTCAAAAGCGGTTTTTGAGCAGCTTGAAAATAGCAATAGTGGTGTGGAATCACTTATTGAATTGAGCGACAGCCATTCGTGGGGAAGTTCGTCGTCAGACACTGAAAGTGACGAGAGCGTGGATTCTGCGAGCGAGCTAAGTGATGCGCGAACTTGGTGCCCTATTGATTGTGGTACGGATCACGCAGCGCCCCCAAGATTCCCATTTACTTGAGCATCTGGTATGAAGGTAGATGTGGAACATGACAACCCCTTGGCCTACCTAAAATTATTTCTGACCGGTAAAGTTATTGATGAAGCATCGGAAGTTTTCCCGAAACATAAAGTGGGAACCAGTGACCAGAGATGACATCTGGAAGTTTCTGGGCCTAATAATTATTCAGGGAGTGGTGGGGAAACCTCTGCAGAAGTGGTATTGGACAACCAATAAAATACTTGCCACAACATTCTTTGGCACGGTCATGTCAGAGTATAGGTTTACCCTCATCATGAAGTTTGTACACTTCGTGGACAATGAGGAATTCGATGAAGCCACTCATCCTGCCCCAAAACTGAAAACAATTTGGAAGGTATCCCAGATGATTGTGAGGAATTTCCAACAAACCTAGGTGCCAGAAAGAGACATCGCCATAGATGAAAGTCTAATGGCCTACAAGGGAAGGATCAGCTGGAATCAATATATAGCATCAAAGAGAGCACGGTTTGGCGTCAAAACCTATATGCTATGCGAATTCGTCATCTGGCTACATTTGGAACTCAGTGATACCGTGTTTCCCCGAAAATAAGACACTGTCTTATATTTTTTTTGCCCCAAAAAAACACACTAGGTCTTATTTTCAGGGGATGTCTTATTTTTTTTTTAATGTGCAACAAAATGTACAACAATCCAAAGTTATGTTCAAAATTATTAACCGGCGCTATAGAGGAAGTATCGGCTAATGCGACTCTTCTCGATCCGCCACCGCAGCCTTGCTTTCTACAGCACCGGCCTCCTTTGCCATCAGGGACAGTGGTACCAGCGGTGCAGCAGAGGGGACATCAGACAGAGGACAGCGCGGTAAAGTACGGTACCATTTACCGGTACACATTACAGTACCGTGCCATTACATTAAACAGTGCCTTCAGGGGGACAGCAGTTGGTGAAGTATGGTACTGGAGAGCTCCCTGTCACTGCGCTTGAGATCTGATTTTGAACACCCCAGAATTGCATTAAAGGGTGCTTGAAGGGCTTCAGGAAGGCTGTACAACACGTTTTAAATAATTTATAAATATATGGCTCTATCCAAAACTAAAAATGTTTTGACTAGAGTTGGCCTTTGATGTTATGTTGCACTATGTACATTTATAGTAACCTGATAAGACTTAGAAGATATACAAGCTTGAGTGGTCTTGGAAGATTGGTGTCTTATATTTCGTGTTATAATTCCAGTTTGGAATTGTATTCTTTTTAAATGTTCTCCAACAAACCTGGGTAGTTACTGGCTACAGTGGAGACTTGCCAATACCTCCATCCCCCTAATAAAAACTACTACAGAATGGAACCCCCACAAGATCTCTAAAATATTTAAATCTTCTTATTTAAGACTGTACAACATTCAGGGCAAATTAGCAGAGATGGTCCCTACTTTGTTCAACCTTAAAGTGTATTACCACTTTTGCAACCAAATTGGGATAACACCTAATTTATATTGGTTACATGTTCCCATTCACATAGCATAACTTTAAAAAAAAAAAAATTTGGCAATAATCGCCCTATCTCTCTTACTTATATATATTTCCGCACATTCTCCAAGATTATCACTACTAGACTCAAACCTATTATTCCTACCATTTTGCATCTAAATCAGGTTTGATTTACTTTTGACCATGAAGCATTAACCTCCCTGGCGGTATTCCCGAGCGTGGCTCGGGGTAAATTTGCTGACCAGGAGCGGTAACCCCGAGCCACACTCGGGAATACCATGAATTCACACTCACCTCGTCCCACGATCCCCGCGGCGTCCGCTCGTCTTCTTCGTCCGATGCCGGCATCCGTCTCCAGCATACGCAAGCATCAGCGTAGCAGGGAGGCGGATCCAGTGGGAAATTCAAACGTAAAAGCACCCAATACATACAGAATACATTGTAATACATTGTATACAGTGCTATTACGTTACTGTAACAAATTCATTTACCTCAACTTTGTCCCTAGAGATTTTACCAGTGTTCTGCCTGCACTTTTACTATTCTATTTGCCTGGAAAACTTCAGAGTGTCCATGGCATCAAAAAAGCGTCCGCTGAGGTCAAAAGCGGTTTTTGAGCAGCTTGAAAATAGCAATAGTGGTGTGGAATCACTTATTGAATTGAGCGACAGCCATTCGTGGGGAAGTTCGTCGTCAGACACTGAAAGTGACGAGAGCGTGGATTCTGCGAGCGAGCTAAGTGATGCGCGAACTTGGTGCCCTATTGATTGTGGTACGGATCACGCAGCGCCCCCAAGATTCCCATTTACTTGAGCATCTGGTATGAAGGTAGATGTGGAACATGACAACCCCTTGGCCTACCTAAAATTATTTCTGACCGGTAAAGTTATTGATGAAGCATCGGAAGTTTTCCCGAAACATAAAGTGGGAACCAGTGACCAGAGATGACATCTGGAAGTTTCTGGGCCTAATAATTATTCAGGGAGTGGTGGGGAAACCTCTGCAGAAGTGGTATTGGACAACCAATAAAATACTTGCCACAACATTCTTTGGCACGGTCATGTCAGAGTATAGGTTTACCCTCATCATGAAGTTTGTACACTTCGTGGACAATGAGGAATTCGATGAAGCCACTCATCCTGCCCCAAAACTGAAAACAATTTGGAAGGTATCCCAGATGATTGTGAGGAATTTCCAACAAACCTAGGTGCCAGAAAGAGACATCGCCATAGATGAAAGTCTAATGGCCTACAAGGGAAGGATCAGCTGGAATCAATATATAGCATCAAAGAGAGCACGGTTTGGCGTCAAAACCTATATGCTATGCGAATTCGTCATCTGGCTACATTTGGAACTCAGTGATACCGTGTTTCCCCGAAAATAAGACACTGTCTTATATTTTTTTTGCCCCAAAAAAACACACTAGGTCTTATTTTCAGGGGATGTCTTATTTTTTTTTTAATGTGCAACAAAATGTACAACAATCCAAAGTTATGTTCAAAATTATTAACCGGCGCTATAGAGGAAGTATCGGCTAATGCGACTCTTCTCGATCCGCCACCGCAGCCTTGCTTTCTACAGCACCGGCCTCCTTTGCCATCAGGGACAGTGGTACCAGCGGTGCAGCAGAGGGGACATCAGACAGAGGACAGCGCGGTAAAGTACGGTACCATTTACCGGTACACATTACAGTACCGTGCCATTACATTAAACAGTGCCTTCAGGGGGACAGCAGTTGGTGAAGTATGGTACTGGAGAGCTCCCTGTCACTGCGCTGGCCAGAGGGAATCTCCTGTCATCCCCTTAATACAGTATGTCCCTGCAGGCTGATACCATCTCTCCTGCTCTACAAGTTCCCCCTCACATGCTACCACCCAACTAGGTCTTATTTTCGGGGTAGGTCTTATATTACAGGAATCTTGAAAAATAGTGCTAGGGTAGATCTTATTTTCGGGGAAACAGGGTATAAACTGGAAAAGGAACCAAATTGGATCCGAAATACAGCAGCTATGGAATGGCAACATCTTCCGTTCTCTCACTCATTGCTGAATCAGGGCTTTTGTGTAACAACGGACAACTTTTACACATCTCCAGAACTGTATGAGTTTCTTTTGCAACACAAAACGGATGCCTATGGAACCGTTAGGGCTAACCGCCGTGACATGCTGCCAGTGTTTGGCAAGAAGAAGCTGAAGGCTGGAGAAATGGTTGCCTGGCAGAAAGGCAAAATGATTGCACTGCGATGGCGCGACAAAAAATATGTGTGCCTGATGAGTACTGTGCATAATGCCTCCACTGCTATGGTACGCACGAAAGGTGGGAGAGACGCCATGAAGCCACAAGTAGTAATAGACTACAATACCACCATGGGAGGTGTCCACAGAGCCGACCAAGCCATCACCTTCTACCCAGCAATGCGGAAACAGCAGAATAAATATTATAAGAATATTATAAGAAGATCTTCAGGCATCTTCTTGAGCAGTGCTTGTGGAATGCCTATGTTCTGCTAAAAAAACAAAGTGACAAGCCTGTGGCGCATTCGGACTTCATCTGGAAAATCTCCGCACAAATCTTTTTGAACCACCAAACGCCATCAGTGAGTAGATCTGGCCGTTGTGCTGTTGGCGTTGTCAAGCCAGAACGCCTGACTGGTCGTCACTTCATGGACTACATCCCACCAACAGAGAGAAAGTCAGCACCTACAAGGATGTGCGTGGTTTGTTGCTCGAAGCGCGATGACATCGGCAAAAAAATCAGAAAAGAGACCAGGTTCCATTGTCCTGATTGTGACGTCGGACTTTGTGCTGTCACGTGATATTTATATAGTAGGTGGCAACTCTATATTACCACATTAGCTGGAGTGCAGACCACCCATGATTCTTATATTATTGTTACCCTAGGGAAGTTTTTTAACTGTTTTTAAATGTCTCGTTGTGGATGTAATGTTAAAAATTTTTCTATGATTAAATATTCTAACTGTTAAATTACGAATTTTCTACCTGTTTATTGAACCAGCTCCGAGTAAGGGATTTCTATTATTTTGGGGACACCTTATATCTTGATTAAAATCCTGAATAATCATACCGCCAGGGAGGTTAAAGACTATATCCCTTGAAGAAGATGCTCAAAAAAACCTCTATCCCTGCCTTCTTTATTACTGTTTATGCTGAAAAGTCGCTCGACAAGGTGGGATGGTGTTTCCTAAAGGAGAACAGCTGATGCCGCAAAGATAAAGGCACTTTATCTATATATTGGCCAATTTTGGACAAGATTCTGAAAATTTATAACAAGATCATGGGCATTGAAATAGATAATGACCCTCACATCACAATCCATCAAAGAAGACCTTTTGAGTCATAGGGGTCTATTCACTAAGCTGCCGTAGGCAGCCGAGTGGATGACCGACCTGAAGTGAAGTGAGCCGAAAGCTGTTCGGCTATTCACTTCAGGCTGGTACGGCTGATTTCAGCCGTATATAGACTGAAATCAGCCGTACAGCGGGTGGCTTCGGGTCGGCCGTACATGCTCAGCCTATCACACGGAATCGACGTATGGTCCAACAATTCATCGGCTTTGCGAATTTCTACTGTCGCTTCATCTGGAATTTCTCGGCCATATGCGCCCCCATTACGGTCCTAGCCGGGAACAACGTTCCATTTGCATGGGCCCCTGCCACTCACAAGGCCTTCCAAACTCTCCAAAGATTGTTCACACAAGCTCCAGTGTTGGCACAACCAGATGCTGCTCTCCCTTTCTACCTGGAGACGGATGCCTCAGAAAAAGCCGTCGGGGCAGTTCTCTCCCAAAGACAAGGGGAAAAGCAACTCCTACACCCAGTGGTGTTTTACTCCAGCAAGTTAACCAAGGCGGAACGCAACTACGATGTGGGCGAAAGGGAACTACTGGCCATTAGGAATGCGCTGGAGGAATGGCGGCATCTGCTGGAAGGAGCCAAGCACCCTGTAACCGTGTATACCGATTACCGTAATCTGGAATACCTACGTACTGCTAAGAGGTTACGGCCCCGGCAAGCCAGGTGGGCCCTCTTCTTTTCCCCATTTCTCCATCCAGATTACTTATCCTCCTGGAACAAAGAACGGGAAGGCCGATGCCCCTTCCCGTCTTCACGACTCCGATGCCGTCCTTACGCCTCCAGAAACCATCCTTCCGAGTACCTACTTCCTGGCCACACAGCACTCGTTACTCGAAGAGATCCGACAAGCCAGCATGACCGTACTGTCGGAAGCAGCACACCTGCCACAAAGGCAGGGCTTACGTTACCATCAGGGAAAGATCTACATGCCTGCCTTCCATCGGGTACCGGTCCTGCAGCATCATCGTGACCACCCAACAGCAGGTCACCGGGGAGTACGCAACACTTTGGAGTGCGTGCATAGACAGTTCTGGTGGCCTTCTCTATCGGCGGACGTACGGTCCTTTGTGGGCTCATGTACTGTCTGCGACATGCACAAAAAACCCAACACCCGGCCGGCTACAACATCTACCCGTGGCAAAGGTGCCCTGGAGGGACCTCGCCATCGACTTCGTGGTGGACTTGCCTCCTTCACAGGGCCACACTACGATCATGGTTGTAGTAGATAGATGCACCGAGATGGCCCACTTTATCTTAACTGCCGGCCTTCCAACGGCCCAACGCACCTCAAAGTTATTCCTACAGCACGTGTTCCGCCTACATGGGCTCCCCTCCTCTATTGTGTCTGATCGGGGGTCGCAATTCACCTCCCGTTTTTGGAGCCAATTCTGCCGCTGCCTTCACATTACCCGCAACCTGTCCTCTGCTTATCATCCCCAGTCCAACGGCCAGACGGAGAGAACAAACCAGACTTTGGAGCAGTACCTCCGCTGCTATTCGTCATACCTGCAGGACGACTGGGTGGACCTTCTCCCTCTAGCAGAATATACGTACAACCAACAGCAGCATTCCTCTACGGGACTCTCTCCCTTTTACGCAAATTACGGGTACCACCCGTTGACGCTCCCGCACCTCCCTGTGGACATTCCTGTACCTGAGGTGGCCCAACGCCTCCGTCGTCTCCGGGGTCTGCTACGTACCCTAGTGCAGAAGCTCCGCACTACTCAGCAACAGCAAAAAGCTCAGGACGATCGGAGACACACCGAGAGCCCCAAGTACAAGAGCGGGGATAGGGTATGGTTATCCTCCCAGCATCCCAAACTGACCTGCCCGTCAAGGAAGTTGGGTCCTCGCTATTTGGGACCGTTTACTATCCCCACAATGGTCAACGATGTCGCGGCGAAACTGAGCCTGCCTGCCTCATTCAAAATCCATCCGGTGTTCCATGTATCACTACTGAAACCCTACCATGCCAACACCCTTGCGGGCAGAGTGCCGGTGCCTCCTGCTCCCATTCAGGTGGATAACGATGATAAATATGAGGTCCAGGGAATCCTGGACTCCCGCTGGTGCCGTGAAGTCTTGGAATACCTTGTCCTCTGGAAGGGGTACGGGCCAAAGGAGCGTTCCTGGGAGCCAGCAGGTAACCTTCATGCAGACGCCAAAGTCCGCACATTCCACCGGGCTCATCCTCATCGGCCAACCCAGGTTCGCGTCCGGCGGCCACTCCTTGGTGGGGGGCTCTCTCAGGGACCCAGGGTGGCCGTTCCTCATCAGGTTCCCAGGCGCGGGCATGGGGCACAGGTAGCTCCTCCTCCTCCCCCTGGCAGGGCATCTGGCGCTGGTGTGGCCAGTGCGCAAGTCGCGTAGTGCGCCTGTGCCATTCCAAGCCACAGGTGCTACTCAGGCTGGGGGAGGACTTCAGCCTTCACCACTTGCCCTCAGCCTTGTGATTGGACTCTGACTGGGGAAGCTCCCTGGTTGCCCTGGTAACCAGGGGGCGGTCCTGGGTTCCCTGTGTATTTAAAGCTGGTCAGAGCCTTGACTCATTGCTGAGTTATTCTAACTCATGGTGAACACCCAGCTCCCTCCTGTGAACCTGTTGTTTGATCTGACTTCCCGGCTACCGACCCTTTTGCTTGACCCTTCGACTACGATTCCTGCTGCCCGCCACGACCAGGAACTGGACCTGACTACTCGATTGGATTATGCTTTTGTACTGCACTTTTTGGACATTATTCGTCCCTGCCAAGGGGTTCCAACCTGGCCCATTATTCCAGCCCTGACAACTGTACACTGGCACACACCTTTACCCTCTCACACGTTCCACCATTTTGGCTTGATCTCAGAGCTGAAATCAGTCACAGGACAAACAACTTTAAAACCCTGAGAAGGTATTTTATCGGAAATCCTGCTCACTGTAACACCAAGGATACGGATTCAATTATATGTATTGAATGTCTTGACCCTATCAGGGTTACAAAGCTGAGGTTTCCTCACATTGTGACACTTTGGGGTTGATTTGCTAAAAGCAAATAGGCTGTTCACTTTGCAAGGGAATTTGCACTTTGCATGGGAAAGTTTCCCCTTAGTTTAGTGAATGAGGTGAAGCACTGGTCACTTCCATCATTCAATCATGTGCAAGCAAAATTACTGTTTTTGGCATGTGTTTGGGTATTCTTTGCAAAATTAAACTTCACCACATTCACTAAGCTTAGGGAAACTTCCCCTCAAAAGTTTGAATTCCCTTGCAAAGTATACAGCATATTTGCCTTTAGTAAATAAACCCACATTACTTCAATTACAGATGTGGACACATTTGCTAGCACCCTAACAGCCCATTGTAATAATTATTCATTCCCTTCTTAAAATTGATTAAATTAAAAGCAAATGTCTCATCTATACCTGCATGCTTTGGTATGTCATAGAGTAAAAAGAAAAGCAAAGAAAGATTGAAAAGAGATACATAATTGCTTATTCTACATGGATATTCTAAAATAGTTTTAGTATCACACATGTCTTCAATGTTGTAGTCAGTCAGCTTATATAAATGGTTAAAAGTAGTCCCTTTGCTGTTTGATAGCATTGTGTGAACCACAATGAACATGGACCAGAGAAAGCAGAGGGGAGAGTTGCCTGAGAAAAGAAAAAAAATAGCATGTGAAGACTATAGGACCATTTTCAAGCCTTTTGATGTTCCCGTGACTACAGTTGCAAATATTGTTAGGAAGTTTAAAGTGACATTAAACCCTCAGATTTTTTAACATAAAACAATATGGCAATGTGTGCCTTACTGTAATCCATGGTTGTTTCCCTTCTCTTTGCTGCTCTTCCTTTTAAATCCGTATCTCTTCTCATGCTGGGCAGAACTTCTATTTTGCAGCAGACTGCCTTGTCTCTGAAATGAATACAGTGTGTAGGTTCACAACCTGAGCCAGCACTACAGGAAGAGGCACTCAGCTGCAAAGGGAAGTTCTCCCCCCAGCATGAGAAGAGATACGGATTTAAAAGGAAGAGCAGCAAAGAGAAGGGAAACTACCATGGATTACAGTAAGGCACACATTACAGTATTTTGTTTATGTTAAAAAATCTGAGGGTTTAATGTCACTTTAAGGTCCACGGAATGTAGCCAGCCTCCCTGGAAGTGTCTGCAAGGGACAAAGTAGCCCAAATTGAACAAGAAGGATAGTGGGGAGAGAGCCCAGGAAAAACCTCCAAAAAGATACAGGCTGAAGTCCACGTTCCAGGTACATCAGTGTCTGGTTGTACATTTGGACTGCAGTATAATATACCTTGATCTGTTTGTGAAATAAACAGTGCCTGTCGCTGAAACTCGAGAATCATTTGAAATATGGTATTTATTAAATGGTAATGCAAATTTTTACATTACCACAGATTATTGCTGCCAATTGTTCTAAAGCAAAATAATGTAAAGCAAAGACATCAGGTATTAGTTTAAACCAATGTGAACAAATATTACATGTGGTATTAGCTGCAGTCATGTTTTTTGAATGTTTTGCAAACTCCTGCAGACTATGCTGGTAATTAGGCCGGACATCTATTTATCATATGGAAAAATGTGTAGTTAAGAGAGGAAGATTTATTCAA
>NW_017308346.1:178683-186092 GCF_000935625.1 Nanorana parkeri | reverse complement strand
AACCCATCACATATATATATATGAATAATATATATTATAATATATACTGTACATAAATGTAATTTTATGGCAAGACAGGAGGCTTCATAGTTTGCATAACTCTCTCTACTGATTCCTCATAGCAGCAAAGAAACATAACAAAAAACGGAAATAACCAATAGCAGCACACAGCATGTTATAAAGTTCGCCCAAATGAAGATCCATCCTCTTTCTTTCCTGCACCTAATGGCAGGACAATTGTACACCTCGCTCCCTGTATTTACTGTTCGTTCTATATTGCAATATTGCAAACTTGTTTTGATAACCCCCCCGCTCCACTTCAGGGTCTCCCTCAGGCTACTGTCCTACCTCTATGCCCGCAGCCTTTTCACACTCGCTTACATCCTCATCTGTAGCCGCCGTCATTTTCTTGTGGTCTTCTGCTGGCCGCGGCTGCCATTTTGTCCCAGCTGCGACCTAACCACTTTCCTTTTCGTGCCCACCTCTCTTAGTCCGGGCTCCGAATTTTCGGTAGCTCCACCTCCGCCATTTTCCTGTGGCTTTCTTTCCGCTCTACAGCAGCGGCCATTTTGTTGGAGTCACGTTTTTCCTCCTGGGATTCCGACGCCCAACCACATCCCTCCTCCACCTTCCTGTATCTGTGTGAGCCCCAGTGTGAGTCCCTGGGCCTGTGCCATCTCTATTAGTGGATGAGCCTCTACTACACATTACTGTTTGTACTTTTGTATGCTTGATGAGCCCCAGCTTCTTGCTAGTGTGCCTTCTGTAGGTAAGCCCCACTACTATTACAGTGCCTTCTCACCTGTATTGCTGTTAATACAGTGCCATTTATATATATCTGTCATGTCTGACCCTGCTAGTACGCTTGCCATCCCTCCAGCCGAGATGCAAGCCTGGATTTAGGCGGCCGTTAGAGAGGCCTTGGCTACTGCCTTGCCTCCTACAATCGCCTCCGAAACCCCTCAGGCCCGTACCGTCCATTCTGACGTGGATTCAGATGACTCATTTGTTTCCCAAGTATCTGGGGGGTCTCGTAGAGTGAGTAAACTCCCCTGGAAAGGGTCCAGTAAATCAGCAAACAAGGGAAAGTGTCTGGCTAAACTAGCTAAATGCTCCTCAGTCCATGCTTCAGCGGGACGGTTGTCTCATACTTCCCCTCAGGGGAAGCACATCATAACTCCTCTCAGGAGGCCTTGGAAACCCAATCACCCTTGGGTAGTGACATTACCCAGCAATGTACAGACGCGGCGGATGCCGATTTGGTGCTTGTCCTCACTGGGGAAGCACTTTTTGATCCCAGGTTCATCCGCCACCCCAGATCATTGGAGTGGACTCCTCCGGGCCATATTGTCAGATACCTACAGTTTTGGCTATGTAAACCTTTAGACAAGGAGGTCCGCAACCGCCTTTGGGCGGAATGCCCTGACCCTCCATCCCAGGTAAGGCCACACCTGAATTTGACGAGTTCATGGTCGCCTACATGAATAAATAGGGTTGTGACCCCAGGCGGGGTTTGGAAAAGGGCTTGAAGGCTACGCAGGATAAACTGCTTGATGTCTCTGGACCCATGATACAGATCTTTGTCCTTGCGGACATGGCTTTGGCACAAGGCACTCCTCTGGATCCTAGTTTAATCCTGGATTGGATCCAACGCTCTATCTGCCTGCTGGATAATGCAAACATGGCAATCTCTGATGAACATGGCGAGCTGCACTGCTACGCATCAATGCTCGTCTGTCTGATATGGTGAGGAAAGAGTTGGCCGCAAAAGCCGATGGCAGACTCTTTGGTGAGCCCTTCATCACAAAACTCAGGAAACATGCTGGCTCCTTTACCTCCTTGGATCAGGTGGAGAATTCCCTCAAGAGATTTTTTCAACACTCTGGTGTTTTTCAAAGGGCTGGTCGGCAGAGGGGCCGCACCACCAGCCGGGGCTCCTTCCCAGGCTCCCGAAGTTTCCAAAGACCTCTTCCAAAGACCTCTTCCATCGATCTCTTCCATCGACCTCTTCTGCCTCCACCCAAAGGGCACCTTTTCCTTCTGCCAGAGCATACTTTCGTGGCCGGGGCTACACTACCCGTTGCAGAGGAAGATCACCTGCCGGTAAGTCCCCCTTGCTTACTTTCTTCCCTTACAGGCCTCCTGTAGCTAGCCGGCTCGCCCTTTATTCCAAATGCTAGCGCCTCATCACCTCCGACAACTGGGTCCTTCAGACAGTGGAGTGTAATCAAATTTGTGCCCCCCCCACCCTACAGGTTCACCCTCCCACACCTCTTTTCTGCAGTCTTGCGACTCAACAGCTTATTTTCACAGAATTGAGCAACTTTCGGGCAAAAGGGGCAATTCAGCCAGCTCCAGACTCCCCCGGTTTCATCAGCAACATCTTTCTGGTGCGCAGGAAAACTGGGGAATTTCTCCCAGTCATCAACCTCCGGGCCATGAACGACTGCATGGTTTATCGTCATTTCAAGATAGAAGGCAACCATCTTCTCAGGGACCTGCTTTTGGACCGGGACTGGTTTACTCGCTTAGATCTGAAAGGCGCCTATCTTACAGTCCCTATACACCTAGACTCAAGGCTTTTCCTCTGTTTTTGCTGGCAATCCCGTCTTTGGCAGTTCACCTGCCTTCCCTTTGGTCTGAGTTCTGCTCCTTGGTGCTTCACCAAGCTATTTTATTTTTTCTTTGACTACTTACAGTGCTGGAGGCATATATAACACAGCAATGGTGTAATGAACCCATGCTAACTAATCATAACTCATCTTAGACGTAGCTGAATAATATAAGCTGGTTTTTATTTGTTGCTTAGGGTTATTGGATACCACTTTTTTTCATCAACATCATTGGGAAATTTTTGTAAGCAAAGTATTTTTAGATGTAATTTTCCTTTTGTATTGCAATTGCAGTACATTTTAATACACCAGTCTAATATTGTTTTTTTTCCTCTGCACAAAGGACATTTTTTTTTTGTCCACACTGTTGATTTTTTTATAATGACATCTGTCGCTTCTGTATATGTGCTAATTATGTTACAAAACATCAGCGTTACAAACAGAACTGACTAATTCTCATAATAAAGGACCATGTGTAATCACTTGGCAGCCATCTTTAAAGCCCCCACTGCACCCAAGTTCCAGAATGCCAACAGGTCCTGGTGTATTGGAATGCAGATCTCCATCATGTCTGGATCGGTGATAAGGAAGAGATGGGCAGAGAAAGAGGGGGGACATCCAGCTGCAGTCTGGGGACCTGCAGAGAATGGTCCCTTTGTCCTTCTGTCTTCAAAGATTGCATGAAAACCTATTCACATAGCCTGCAGCTGCAGTCATCTTCATAAGAAGGGAATAAGGGAGGGGGTGATGTTAAGCTCACGAACAAGTATAGACCATTTATCTGTCTCCCAGCTGCAAAACTTTAGAAATAGCGAACACCACCAGATTTTATTGGTATATTTTTCTTTTTTTTAAATCAATGATTTATTTTTAACAACCCGACAATTGTCAAAAGAGGTTTGCAAAGTGAGTTGTAATGAATAGAAAGATTCTGAGATTTTTTTTTTAAATGAATGTGTTTTTTGGTTACCCATATATCTTTTAAAAAGCTGAGCTTAGATTGGCCCTTTAATATTAATTCATATTGTGCATGTAGTATGCAAGTATCATATTGCGGTCACCATATTATTGTGCCTAGTTTTATAGGAGAGAATATGGATTCTTTTCATTGAATAAATAAAATAAATTTGATATTGCTTTGTTAGTTTACATAGTAACATAGTATCATAGTATGTAAGGCTGAAGAAAGACCAAGGTCCATCCAGTTCAACCTTTGTGTGTGTGTGTGTGTGTGTGTGTGTGTATTTATCTTACTCTAACACTTCCCATATGCCTTTAGATTCTGCAAAAGAAGAAACTCATCCAGAAGTTTCTTGAATTTATCAATGTTATCTGCAGATACCACCGCCTGTGGTAGTGAGTTCCAGACTTTCAGCACTCTCACAGTGAAATCCTTGCGAATTCTAAGATTCAACCCCGTCTCATCTAACCTCTTGCTGTATCCCCGGGTTGTCAATACAGTTTTGTGATTAAAAAGCTTGTTCCTAATATTGGGGTCCCCATTGATTTTGAAGACTGCAATAAGGTCCCCTCTTAATCGCCTGTTTTCTAAGGTGAATAAGTTTAGATTTTGAATGCAGTCTTTATAACTCAGGCTTTCAATCCCTTTAGTTAATTTTGTAGCCCTTCTATGAACTCTCTCCAGTTCCAGGATGTCCCTCCTGAGAGTCTGTGACCAGAACTGTACTGCATACTCAAGATGGGGCCAAACCAATGATTTATAAAGTGGAAGTATTACTCTTTCAACCCCTGCTACAATTCCTCTTTAATACACGCCAGTATCTTGTTAGCTTTACTGGCGGCTGCTGCTTGGCATTGCTTACTATTGCCAAATCTGTGGTCTATGAGGACCCCTAGGTCTTTTTCTATGTCTGACTTATCTAAAGTAACACCCCCCACGTAGTAGTTTGTGCACATGCTCTTTACTCCCATGACCTTACATGGCATAACCTTAAATTTTTCAACATTAAATCGCATTTGCCATCTTGTAGCCCTAGCCTCAATTTTGCATAGGTCTTGTTGTAAGTTTGAATTGTGAGCAGGGCCGGTGCTAGGATTCTAGGCAAGGTAGGCAAGGTGCAAAACAGGGCATTTTGACAAGTACTTGTACTTGTCAAAATGCCCCGATGTTTGCGCTTTTTCTTTTTTTTTTTCACTTACCTTCGGTGCGGGAGAGCAGCGGTGAGTCAGCGCTGGTACGGTTGGAGGAGCTCCAGGTGGGTTCCTAATTTAGCTGGCTGGCGACTGCCTGAGGTGCCTCGTGTGTCGGGATTCTCTTGCAGGTACCGGCCAGCTAAATTAGGACCCCACCTGGAGCTCCTCCCACTGGACCAGCGCTGACTCGCCGCTGCTCTCCTGCACCGAAGGTAAGTGAAAAAAAAAGAAAAAAAAAACATAGCGCAAACAATCGGGGCATTTTGACAAGTACTTGTCAAAATGTCCTGTTTTCTGCGGCCGCCTGACTTGCCTTGCGGTAGCGCCGGGCCTGATTGTGAGTTCAGGTTTTTTGAATACTGTCCTCTGCAGTCAGCTTATTCTATGTGTATAAGTTTGTCTACTGTATATGGTGACCCATGAAAAAATGTCATCTTTATTGCACTTACGGAAGCTAACGGAGCAAACACTCCTACACTTACTTTTTATCTAGCCACATACTCATACAAGATCATACAATAAAATAGTACAATTGCAATGGTGATGTGAAAAGTTCTGCAACCCACAGCATCAATCTGAAATAATATTTTAAAATATATCTAAAGCCAAGTCTTTTTTCCCATGTTGGGTGGCGTAGAGAATGGTTTAAACCCCTGTCAGCTTTTAGTGTCATCTGTGTTCCTTTAGGGAGATTTACCTTCATTTCCTGTTTTGTAATCTCTCTGGAACAAAATTCCCAGTCAAACACTAGCCCTCACTTCCTTTTTTGGTGATGACTGAAATGGATTTTTCCTCACTTTCAGTTCTGGTGACAATGGTCAGAAGGATAGACACAGTGAATCTATCTAGTGGGGAAAGGGGGAGGATAGAGATGCTAAATTAGGTATTAGTTTGTACTTTGACAAGATACAAAATCACCTCCAAAGTCATACAAACCCACATGCACACATATACACACACACACACACGCATAGGTTAAATTGGAGGGACCTGAGTCTTTATTCAGCCTTAACAACTATGTAACTATGTCATGGATTCTCATATTTCCCCACAACAATCTTTTCAACAAGCTCATAAAAATAACGTTTTAAAAGGGCTACCTGATCTCTGTCTTAGACCACACCTAGGTAGCCTCTTCCTTGCTGCAGCAACATATTTCATAAAATGCAGGAAATGTACCACTACATTTAAAATAATACAATGCAATAAAAACCATAATAGGTGGGACACAACAAGGTGTGTTAGGGTGCCGTTTAAATTGAATGGCGAGAAAATATAAATTTAGCTCTGGCCTTTTTCCCTTTTAAAGTCAGACCATGTATATTGTAAGTAATGTGATTTCTCATTGACTGTAATGGGTCCAACACTTAGCATAGGCAGAGGGGGGTAATGGTGCAAACTAGGGATGTCCCGATACCGAAGCTAGCATCAGAATCGGGCCCGATACAGTGCATTTTGACAAGTACTTGTACTTGTCAAAATGCCCCGATACATACACCGAAGCTTGCGCAATTTTTTTTTTTCCCTTACCTTCCGGCTGCTGTTCGGGAGAGCAGCGGCGAGTCAGCGCTGGTGCGGTGGGAGGAGCTCCAAGTGGGGTTCTAATTTAGCTGGCAGGCGATCGGGCAGTCGCGGCCAGCTAAATTAGGACCCCACCTGGAGCTCCTCCCACCGGACCAGCGCTGACTCGCGGCTGCTCTCCCGCACATCGCCGATGGAGGTGAAGACGAGGCCGTGCAGGTGGACGCTCTGCACAATGACTTGTGTCTTCAGAGTATTGATGTGAGTAATGATCTCCTTGGCTCGAATTATGTCCTGCGGTATGTAAACAATAGACTGGGTGCACGCTGATGTACTGCAGGAGAAAATATAGGTCAATGTAATAAAATGGATTCCTTCATCAACCATGGAACAGGTAACTCTTGTATTCACACATGTGAAACACTGATGGATGACAAAAGAGAATGCATCATGGCAGGCTAGTAGTACACAGGTCACACTGAGTGGATGAATCTCATGCTCTACTTAGGTGGACTTCACATACCACAGATGTCCCTGTTTTAATTCCCAGTGAGAGATGCAAAAAGTGTACGAGCAGAAGATATGATCATGAAAACACCTGTAAAATAATACTAATGCTTTATTCATGAGGTGTGTACTCAGCCATAGAAAATCATTACATAGTTACAGATTAGTTAGGTTGGAAAAGGACCAGTCCATCCAGATGAACCTATGTGTGCTCCGCTGATGGAGGGGAAGACAAGGCCGTGCAGGCGGCGAGCGATTACTGGCAGCGCTTCTGTCAGGGGAGGAGAGGGCTCCGTGTGCACAGGCCTGGGCGCCATCAGACTGCTGTAATGGTGGAGGGTGCGTGGGGTGGGATCACTGGCTCCTTTGTGTGTTTACATGCTGCATACATATGTAGAGAGGCATGTCACCCGTGCACTGCAGCCTCAGGGATCCCCTCCACAGGGTGTGTACATGGTTATCTCATGTTTACCCAGGCCGGCATGTGTCATGTGTGCCCATATCCTCTGCTAATATTAATAGGTTAAATGATCCGTAGTACAAGTACATGCTATGTACTATGGATCATTTAACCCATTCATGTTAGCCGAGGATAATTGAAAATCTATTGCTGCA
>NW_017308346.1:152411-178445 GCF_000935625.1 Nanorana parkeri | reverse complement strand
CGGTGGGAGGAGCTCCAAGTGGGGTTCTAATTTAGCTGGCAGGCGATCGGGCAGTCGCGGCCAGCTAAATTAGGACCCCACCTGGAGCTCCTCCCACCGGACCAGCGCTGACTCGCGGCTGCTCTCCCGCACATCGCCGATGGAGGTGAAGACGAGGCCGTGCAGGTGGACGCTCTGCACAATGACTTGTGTCTTCAGAGTATTGATGTGAGTAATGATCTCCTTGGCTCGAATTATGTCCTGCGGTATGTAAACAATAGACTGGGTGCACGCTGATGTACTGCAGGAGAAAATATAGGTCAATGTAATAAAATGGATTCCTTCATCAACCATGGAACAGGTAACTCTTGTATTCACACATGTGAAACACTGATGGATGACAAAAGAGAATGCATCATGGCAGGCTAGTAGTACACAGGTCACACTGAGTGGATGAATCTCATGCTCTACTTAGGTGGACTTCACATACCACAGATGTCCCTGTTTTAATTCCCAGTGAGAGATGCAAAAAGTGTACGAGCAGAAGATATGATCATGAAAACACCTGTAAAATAATACTAATGCTTTATTCATGAGGTGTGTACTCAGCCATAGAAAATCATTACATAGTTACAGATTAGTTAGGTTGGAAAAGGACCAGTCCATCCAGATGAACCTATGTGTGCTCCGCTGATGGAGGGGAAGACAAGGCCGTGCAGGCGGCGAGCGATTACTGGCAGCGCTTCTGTCAGGGGAGGAGAGGGCTCCGTGTGCACAGGCCTGGGCGCCATCAGACTGCTGTAATGGTGGAGGGTGCGTGGGGTGGGATCACTGGCTCCTTTGTGTGTTTACATGCTGCATACATATGTAGAGAGGCATGTCACCCGTGCACTGCAGCCTCAGGGATCCCCTCCACAGGGTGTGTACATGGTTATCTCATGTTTACCCAGGCCGGCATGTGTCATGTGTGCCCATATCCTCTGCTAATATTAATAGGTTAAATGATCCGTAGTACAAGTACATGCTATGTACTATGGATCATTTAACCCATTCATGTTAGCCGAGGATAATTGAAAATCTATTGCTGCAATGTACTCTATATGTAGTACACAGTACTGAGAGTGAGGGAAGCTGGGACAGGGCTAGCTGTTAATCTATTGCTATAGTGTACAGGATGTGTGTAATGTATATGTAGTACATATATACAGCACACACCTCCACTACACTCCAGCAATAGATTTACAATTCTCCCCTACTAAAATGAATAGGATAAATCATGATCCATAGTACATAACATGTAGTTGTACTATGGATCCTTTAAAGTCACCTGTCCCTTTAAAAAAGTATCATGAGGGGAAGTACTTGTACTTGGGCCTGAAAAAGTGGTATCGGGACATCCCTAGTGCAAACTCTAAGAGTGTGGTTTTTAAATTAGCAGATTGAAGCACTAAGGATTTGTAGGTAGAGGACATCTTCACATCTATTCCCCAAAATACTCCTCCAGCCAAACTGGTCAGGGAAAGTACTCCTGTAAATACCACAAGATAATATTGTGAGAAACAAAGACAAGAAGAGCATAATCTCTAAAGATACTTATATTTTCTTTACCCAATATTGCTGATCTAGGTTTGGCATCCATTGCTACATTTGTGGCCACCTTTAGATCCCAACAGACACTCTTCCGTTTTTCATTGTAGGGGTTAATTTAATGGACTGAATTTCTCATCTAATCCCAGCCATTGTGCCAAGGTAAAGATGGTGCCAGGGCTGTCAGCTCTATTGTCTTCTTGACATATATGGCCAGACTAAATATGGCCCTGCAGACATTCTATGTTATAGTCACCAAGCCTAGCATATTGTAAATGTTTAAAATGTATGAAATTATAATGTTTTCTGTTTTCCAGCATATTCTAATTAAAGCTACTGTAGCGCTCACCCCCGAAGGAGCCGCTGAATAACCGGATATTTCTATCCCCCTACACCAATGTACCGCCCAAAGCGTGGATCCACAGCACACCAACACACCTTTGAACAGTTTTATAGCAGATTTACTGACAAATCAGAGATGAACAACTATGATACAATAGTAATGACAGAAATCCCCAACAATAATGTGTATCAACAGGCTGAGGCACTCTGCGACCCAGTAACTGCAGCTATCTGCTGTCAGTACTGAGGTATGTGAGGCAAATTGTCTCTAAAGGTTTTCCCCTGAATTGGGTGTATGTCCCTTTAAGGTCTCCCTTTAACATTGTCCGAACCTCCCTATACTACTGGCCAGTAGTGGTGTCCTAAGCTAGCCGGCGTTGGGGCCACTTGCGCTTACACACAGACCAATATTATTGAGGAAACCGGGATTTATTCACAAAGTATTTTGTTTAAATCGTTAATTGTGACCGATAATAATATTCCGTCCATCATTTCCTGCCACCCATCATTTCCTGCCATGGACGGCATATAATTAACAGTCACAATTAACAATTACAAATTAATACTTTGTAAATAAATGCCGGTTTCCTCGTTAATCCCGTCTGTACATAAACGCAGATACTGGGTCGGGCGTTCTCGACAGAACACCGGCACTAAAATTTTAAACAAGCTGCTGCCTGAGGTCCCACGCTTGCTGGGAACCTCGGCAGCCTTCCTGTTAACCATACAGTGCCGTGGGGTTGGGGGGGGGGCCTTCATGGTTTCTTGCACCGGGGCCCTGAAGGTTCTAGTTACGCCTCTGGTTGGGGCCCTTACTGTAGTGCAGATATGAACAGCAAACAGGTTGTCAACGTGGCCAAATGCCTCTCACCAATCCTCAGGTCAGTTGGACAGATATGAAGACTGCTGGCAGGAACTGGGCATCCTCTCTCTCTCTCTCTTCAGTTCAGGCGACATAGAGGGAAGTCATCTGGGTCCCCGACAAAAGGTCCTCACCCATCCAGGATGTTTGCAGTATTTTCAATTGGCTCCGTCTGGCTCCCTCTCTCTCTGCTGGGCTGGCTGGGTCACTCTGGCGGCTGGTTCAGCCATGCGACTAGGCCTCGATTCAGGCACTCGAACACAGTCTCTCTGGTTCAGCAGATGAACATTCGTCCTTCAGAGCGCTGCTGTACAGATTCTGTGTGTCCCAATCTGTCAGTGGAAATCACACAGCTCTGCTGCATGCAGTCCTAATTCACACAGTGCCGCACACAGGTCTGTCTCCTCCAGATCCCCCCGTCAGACTGGGCACGCTCAGTCACTGCAGTACATAGCCCTCCTCTCGCACAGCATCCTGGGAGTGGTAGTTCACAAGAGCTCTATTAGCAATCCCCAGTGTCAGCTCTGCACTGCAATCCCCACAAATCTCTGCTTCAGATCACACACAGGGACAAGTTAACTCCTTACAGTTAGGAACAAGAATCGCTGTGATAGCACATATATGTATATTATATAGGGGCTACACTACCTACAGACATCATAGGTCACATGGCCATGCAGGCACATTCTGGATAGGGAACAATCATTTATGTGAAAGAATACTCTACAAAACACGTGTCAGCTTATCTTGGGGGGAATCAATATCAACTTATTAGTAAAAATCTAAGTTGGCCAATTGCTTTGTGCCCTAAGAAGACTCCAACAAAGGACTTCTGCCATGTTCGGTGAGAGTAAATTAAGATTGTTACCTGACCCAACTGTTACCAGCTGGTATAGGAAAAAGTTTTACTTATGTCTATACGCACCAATACACAGCAATTACCTAAAAAAAAGGTCAAATATAGACATGTGCACCAGCAAAAAATTTGATTAGTTTCGCTTCGTTTTGATTCGGATTTTGCGTTATTTCGCTTTTCGGGTCCGAAAGTCGTTTCCGATTCGGACGAAATTCGTTAGCAGTAGTCTGTACGAGCGTTTGTTTCGTGTTCGTTACGTTCGTTCGTTGCATATGAAAAATATTATGACACCTCTACTCACAGACCCGAATGGCATACGAGAGTCCACGAATGCTATGTTGTATTTGACAGCTGAAAATGTCAAATGGGCGGAGCGAGCCGTGACGTCACAGCTTGCTCTGTCCATCTGTTTATTTTCGGGCTGAATGTCATTTTGCGGCGAGTTTTCATCGAGTTCAGACGGTCATCGTGCGGCGGGACTTTTTTTTATTTCGGCGGGTCGGTGGGCGTTGTGCATCGTGATTGACGCTGGATTACATCGATGGAGCCATTTTTTTTTAAATTAAGGGAATAGTCAAAAATTGATTTTTTTTTTTTAACACTTTAGTGAATTAGTAGGGGTACGAGTACCCCTTACTCATTCACAAAGGGAGGCTGCACCTGGGTGCCCCCTTAATTAAAGGGGTACGCCAATGCAAATAAGCCCCCTTGCCCGCAGACCCCCACAACCTCCGGGTCAGGGGGTTGTGGGGAAGAGGACCTTTTCCCCATTGGCATGGGGACACCCTGTGGCCTGGTAAGGCGCAGGGAGGGGGGGCGCTCGGTCCCCCCCCCCTTTCCTGCCCTGCCAGGCCTGTGCTCGGATCGAGGGTCTGGTAGGAATATTAGGGGGGACCCCACATTTTCCCCCACATTTTTGGGGGGGCTGGGGTTCCCCCTAAAAATCCCTAACGGACCTAAAGGGCCTGGTAGGGATTTTGGGGGGAACCCCATGCACTTTTTTTTGTTTTAACTGGGGGGGGGGGGTCCCTCCTAACATTCTTAGAGTGAAGTTGTGATCATTACAACAATACTTGTAAAGACAGAATACTTGCTACTATAAGCCAGCAAATTTCTATGGAGTTTTAAAAATCCAACATTGAAGAGTGCACAGGATTGCAGTGCAGACATAAAGCAGAGTTAAGGATCATCATCTAGTATGGGAAAATCCTAGCACGTGGGAATAAGAGGTGGTGATAAGACTTGATGAAAAGCCTTAGTCATTGAAGGATCAAAGAGCACTAGTAGTAAATTAATATGGAAAAGGCTTTGAAGGTGAGAAACAAAAAACCTCAATGAGTTCTGATGATGGCAGACATTAAAATAATATTCATAAATGGCAAGTATCAAAAGTATAAGATTAGCTTTCCATGACTAACCTGTTAATAAAGAAATATATTAGGTAGTTTCACTCAAACGTTTTCATGAACTTAAAGTGACATTGAACCCTCAGATTTTTTTAACATAAAACAATACTGTAATATGTACCTTACTCTTTGCTGCTCTTCCTTTTAAATCCTCATGTCTTCTTATGCTTGGGGAGAACTTCCCTTTGCAGCTGACTGCCTCTTCCTGTAGTGCTGGCTCAGGTTGCAAACCTATACACAGACACCATGTAGCCATTCCAGAGACAAGGCAGTCTGCTGCAAAACAGAAGTTCTGCCCAGCATGAGAACAGATACAGATTTAAAAGGAAGAGCAGCAAAGAGAAGGGAAACAACCATGGATTACAGTAAGGCGCACATTACAGTATTGTTTTATGTTAAAAAATCTGAGGGTTTAATGTCACTTTAAATTTAGAGATGAGGATTAGCGATTCACATTCACCACTAAATTGGGTTCAGATTGAACTAGGTTGCTAATGATTGCAAAAGCAAACCCAATAATAACTTGCCTGACCTGTGAATTCTTTTCAGGTGAAATGTTTTTGCCAATAATTGGGCTTTAAAAATATGCCAGCCAGCTCCTTCATATAAAAAGTCAGCTCTACCAGCGTCCTTTTGTCAGTTTGCGTTGGAGTTAGTGAGGGACAACTGACAGCTTTGTGAGAAGAAGACCATTTGTTCTGCTTCTCCAGTGCTAGTAGTATACAGAGATGCTGGCTGATGTAAACAAACATGTTAAAAAAGGAAGAAAAACCCTACAATGTAGGGTCCCCCCAAAATCCATTACCAGACCCTGTTCTGTGCATGCATCCTGGTAGGCCAGAAAAGGGGGAGAGAAAAGGATGAATATTTACAAATCAACGTTTTTCCTGCCGACTGTCGCTACCAACATTTTTCTGTGGGCACCTAGCATTTCCAATTTGTTGTTCCTCGATCTGTCTACAGCACCACAGGTTTTCACCAAGGTGCTGGCCACTTTCTTGGCCGTGCTGCGTTCCCAGGGGTTCCTTATGGTGGGGTACTTGGACAACAGCTGTGGCTTACATCAACCTCCAAGGAGGCACCAGAACCTACACAGCTAAAAAAGAAGAGGGCCTGATTCTGTTTTTTACAGTACCTCATTTTCACATGCACATTCCAACCATGGAGAATTGGCGAGCAGACTACCTTAGTTGTCAGTGTTTGGAACCCCACAGCCTCCCACCTCACTATTGCTAGGTAGATTTGTCTGACCATCTCTCAGGACTATGAGTTGAAAGGAAAGTTCATTTCAGGCCACTGGCCACTTTACTAGGAGTGTTAGTGCTTCTTTTAGCGTCAGGCTTCAGTTTCCCAAATGTGTAAGGATGTCTCCTGGTCTTCTGTGCACATATATAACAAGTTTTACCATGTGGACGTTAAGGGTTCTGAGGATGCCAGTTTTGGCCAAGAGATCCTTCTTTTTTTTAAAGCACTATGACTGCTATTTTTGTTGAATGGATGATCCACTCCCCACAATGTCAGAAAATCCACAAGAAGGATACATCAGCAATTTGTCAGACAAATCTGTAACAATCATATTCCCTGTGGAATATATTGCTAGAGCATAAAACTGTCCATAAAACATCAGAGCATTTGAAACAAAAAAGGGCCCAGATGCAACACATATAGGTGGCTGAAAATAGGAGGTAAGTCCCAATAGCTTTCAATAGCGGTTTGTGGATCCATCTTATGATCATCGTATACCCCTTAGGAGAGGTAATGTTGGTCTGTGGAAATATCTATAGGCATCCTGAAATTTCAGCGAAATTAGATATATGTTTTAATTATTCCTTGTGTCTCTGCTTAAGGGCCCATTTACACCAGATGTGTTGAAGCTGTGATGGCCTTTTTTTCTAGCACAGCTCACAGATGGGCACAGTTTACACCACCTCATTGCACTGGTGTGCGCTGAAACAAAAATCCTGAATGCAGTAGATAGATAGATTTTATTTGTCACATACACAATCGTACAAGTATGATATGCAGTGAAATGCTTACACGACTGCAGAGCAGTCGTGACGGCAGCCGACTACACCGGCGCCATCTTTGTAGAGCAGTACGGTGACAAGACGCGGATGTAGAGAGCCTGCAGCTTCTCCTAAAGCTCCGGGTGTCGCCTCTGAACGGCAGCGTGATACAAGTGCAGGAGCGCTGTACAATCTTAACCGCCATTAATCCCCAACGGAGAACCTGACTGTGCCAGTTGGTAGACGAGAAGATCGTTATGGGCCTCCGCATAATCCCCCATCTTGTCCTCGACGTGGACGACTCCGTCTCCCAGGGCGTCAACATCCCTTCTCAGCAGCAAAAAGCACATCTCTATGCAGGGAGCACCCAAGAGACACAAGCACGTCCCCTAGGGTAGTGTCCAGCAGGGGGCGATCAGCAGTGGGACAATCCTCAATGGTGCTATTCATCTCCTCACACACATGCACAGTAGGGCCAGACCGCTCGTCCCCCTCCCCAGGCCGTATCTGCGCTCCCCCAGAGTCCAGTCTGGGCGTGGATTTTGCCGGGTTGGCGGTCACCTGGCTCCCACCTCCTTTCGGCTCCCGCTCGTTACGGCTGTCGGAGAGTTGCAGAGAGGACAGGGTGCTGGACGAGCCGGCGCCATCTTGAGTCCGCGGCGAGCCCGTCGAGCGGAAAAATTCAGTAAGTTTCCGAGGGCCTTTCTTAGATTTTCGTTCTCTCCGACGGTCGCTGGGGTCAGGGGCACACATGGGTAGTATCATGGGAGTCCTCTGTGCTAAGGATTCAGCCCTAGGATTTCAGCTGTGCCGGAGCTCCACTATCCTGCGACCATCCGTTGATGTACTTTAGCAAAGCGGAATGCAACGCACTACAACCTCCTTGCACCACGTTGTGCCCATAGAACTAAATGAAATGTAATTTAACAAAAAAAAGTAAACAGTGCGATGTGCCTGGCAACGCACACCAGCCACTATGCGTTGGAGTGCAGCTGCTGGTGTGAATGGGCCCTAAGAGTTCTGTTCTTAAGATAGGGACAAATATATTTTTTACTTTCATACAGACTATAAAGGGGTGAGATCCTGTTTAAACCTCTATACTTTATTTATTTAAAGAGATTCTTATCGAGGTCTGTGTCTTTGACTTCCCTGGGACAAGAAGTAAGTAGGAAAATGCCCAAAGTGAAGGGAAATCACACCCGTGACAGCTGTCACCAAAACAAGTGTCCCTATTTGAGGACATTCCTTCTCCACCTGTTTTCATAGCAATTGTAACATTTTTGATTTTCCTTCACTTTTTTTTCCGAGTGACAATAGTCACCCTGCAAATACTGAGGGGGAATCTCACCAACACAAAGACAAAGTTTTAGTTCTTCCCTTGTCTATCCAAAATGTTTTTGCTGTGGATGGAGTTCCAATTTAATAACAACATTTTGGTATGTCCCAATTAAAGACCTCAATGTTGTGAGAAGACATGAAAAGAGCTGTATGTGCTTGAAAATAAAACAGGAAATATTTAGTGGCACATACTGACAAACAATTAGTAATGTTTCTGGGGACTCCATCCCTCTAACCATGTGGAAGAACTCATACGAATTAGGAAGTGTGACTGGTACGACACAGTATGCCTGGAACTGACTCCTCATTTTAAAAGCGAACTAAAGCCAAACCTTTTTTTTTGGCCTTAGTCCTCTTTTGGGTCAAAGGAGTACATTTACTAATGTCCTACTGTGTCCCAAAGTCAGCATATTTCGCGCTACTGCCTGCTATTTGCTGACAGCGCAGAGCCACTCTGCAGGCGGGAAGGATACCAAGCATATTGTCAGGATCCGCCACACTGCCTTATTGTCAGCTGGCTCTGCCTGTCTAGAGCCAGAGCCACCTGTTCCTGCCTCTCCCCTGTCTGTCCCTTCTTTAAGGGCTAGGTTTACTACAGGTGTAAACGTGAAACATAGTCACATTGCAACCCCACCACCACCCTCATCCTGCCCCGCCACTTACCTAAATCACAGGGTTCTTCTCTCCGCAGGCTGCTGCTACTTTTTGTAATTCAGCATTGAATGGCTCCACCTACACAACTGCATCATCCATTCACAGATACTTTTGACAGGATCAGTTAATGGAGAAGCTAGAAATACCTTAAACCACCTCAACAGGGAAACTTGTAGTTCTCAATGGAATACAAGTGTGGTGATGTCATCACACTTTCAGTCCATTGACACTTCATCCCATCCATGCTACTGAATGTCTGTACCTGAGTTCTGATGTGGATAAGTGTCTGCAGGAGCCAGAGCACTGCACCTACAAACTACTGATCACAGTTGCAATGCTTTACTGGCTCCTTTGACTAATAATATTTATACATGCACATATTTTTTTCTTTTATAAAGAAGTGTGCCTTTATTTTTTTTTCCAAAAAGTGGACTTTAACTTTAAAGATTTTGAAATACAGAGGCAGGATATCCTCTGAAAACCAGGGCACTAATACTAGAGAGTAATAACAAAAGGGGACGAGATAATGTGAATATTTTCCCTCTAAGGTTTTGATTGTAGGTATCAATAAACACAGGCTGTCTTATGTAGAGTTCGTACCCCATGTGGTAAATCCTCTCTTCCTCTTGCTAGTTGGGTTAGCTGTGACATTTAGCACTTGTTTACATGCTACAGCTGGTAAGTTTAACTAGTCTTCTCGCACACAATGGGGCATTGATTGGGTGCTGCATGCCAGCACTCTGTCCCCCCCGCCACCGCCCTCTCTGTGCTCTCTGCCAATCGTCCTTTGCTGTCAACAGGAGAAAGCAGAAAAACCAGAGAAGACAATGAAGGGATTTAGATCACTGGGCGGTGAGGAGAAATGTCAGTGTGGTGGCGCTGCAGCTGTATGACCCTAGTATGTGGCCTACTGAAAGGTCAGAGGTCACAGGGTATTAACCGATTCACTACCACAGAGCATCGATTTCTTATAGCAACAGATGGAAAGACCAACCAGTAGACCTAGGAAGATGTATATATGTCACCTGTCTGAATCATTCCACAACAAAATAATTGAGTTGTCAGTGACAAAAGTCATTCACAATAAAACACACAGATGAAAATGTACATGCAGCTATTTATGTGCATTGAAGGCTTTGAAAATATATACAATTACAATCTTTAGTGCCAAATGTAGATCATATAGATTATAGACTGCATGTTGTTATGACTATGATTATGACTTCATGCTTTTATACACATGGTTGCTTCCTCTAGGTCCATATTCAATTCCAGCAGGTGATTATTGAGTGCACGTTTTTTAACCATGTTACTTCATCCAAATTTAGCATTCAACAAAACGTTCACATACTGTTCTTTAAAGTGACACTAAACTCAGGAGTTAAATCTGAAAAATGCATTAAAGTACCTTAACTACCTCCCGGCTAGCCGTTGTGTATACATGGCCGGCCGGGAGCTTCTTGGATGTAACTGGGCGTGTATACACGTCCTGTTACATCCGCCCGCTCGGGCGCGCGGCGCGCGCGATCGGGAAATCCCCGCTATTTGAAAACAGGCAGCGATGCCCGTTAATATACAAGCGATCCACCGGCTATAGAGCTGGCGGATCGGTTGTATGAGGCGCCGAGACGTGCGCCCCCTCTCCCGCTGTCAAGCTGGTCCCGGGCTCCGGTGTGAGCCCGGGACCAGCATAAGGCCTCTGTCACAGGGGATCAGAGGGAGCTCGGTACACGAGCTCCCTCCAGTCCCCTCTCCGCTGTCAGAATGCGGAAGTGGTGTATATTACATCACTTCCGCATTCTCGTGTCACTCTCCAGCTTCAGATGCTGGAGAGAAGCTGATGAAGCAGATCTCTGCTTCATCAGCTTCTTCAGGGGGGTCCTAGGTGACATTAGGGGTCTTGGAGACCCCTGATGTCTCCATAAAGAGGACCTGTCACCTCTTTTGCTATCACATAAGGGGGTTTCTCAGCCCCCTCTGTGATAGCAATAAAGTTAAGTGGAAAAAAAAATTAAAGTTTCCCCAATTTTTTTTTTTAAGTTACACAAAAAAGAATTTAAAAAAACAATTTTTTTTTAAAAAGTCCCCCACCCCTACATACACGCATGTAAACATGTGTCAGGTGCGCATACCTGCGAAAACGACGATTGCGCCCATTACGCCGCACATGTTACATATCGCCGCGAACGTCGGAATGAGAGCAATAGTTCTAGGGCCATCAATCACTGATAGCACTAAACTGATAAGCGGTAAAAGCTTTTAAAGCGTCGCCTATGGCCAATTTTGGGTATGCTAGCTTTTTGCGATTTTGCGAGTGCACGCAATTTTTAAGCTTGACATGTTTGGTGTCTATTTACCCGACGTGACCCCGACTTTTATATTTTACCAAAAAAGTTGGTAATATTAGTTGTGTTATAACATAATGTAAAAAAAATGTTTTTGTAATTTCTCCTGAATATAGTAAAAAATAAAACCCCCAGTGGTGATTAAATACCACCAAAAGAAAGCTCTATCTGTCCCCAAAAAATGGTATAAAATTAATTTCAGTACAGCGTTGCATGACGGAATAAATGTCAGTCAAAGTACTGCAGCGCTGAACACTGAAAAACATGAAGGGGGTCTAAACACCTGGTCTTCAAGCGGTTAAAGCAGTGGTTCCTCAACCTGTGTAACTTCAGGACCCACATTTTTCCTTGGTCATTAAGTCGCAACCCAAATCGCACTGAAATGGACCGCACGGCATTGCAGTACCGCGCGTTCCGGTGCGGATGATCGGACTGTGGGTGGGAGGTGTGTTTGGGGTACCATTTCAAATGAATGGCAACGCAACACACCTCCCACACCAGAATGCGTAGTAGGTGTGATTGCAGAGTACAGTACGTTACTCTGGTCCAGGCACCTCTACAGGACACATGAGTAAGCTGTAAGCAAAGCATGTATGGATGGAGCTCCCTTGCGGCCATAGCCCCATCCTATCCCACCTCTAGCTGACTCTCGATGCCGGGCAGCATATTCTGAATGGCTTCTTGGTGCGAGTACTGACGGTGCTGTACTAGAGGGAGGCTGGGGAGCCTCTCACCTAGAAAAGTGGAAGGCATGCAGCGACCCACTGAAAACAAGGTCGCGACCCACTTTTGGGTCACGACCCACCAGTTGAGAGCCAAGGCCTTAAAGGACACATAAACCCTCGCCTTTTTTTTGCATTTATCTACTGCTAACAAAAGAATAAAAAAGTTAACTAAAAGGTTAAAACTTATCTGTGTCTCCACCGCACGCTTCCGCCTGAAGATCTGAAGGTTCTCTGGCGGCCGCAGAGGATCATGGGGCGTGCGCATGCGCAGTACAGATATTCGGCTGGGAGATGAGGAGAGACAGAGGGTAAGTCAATGCACGCAGCCTGTACAGACTCCTTGGGACAGGAAGAGACAGGAGTCAGTGCTGGATCAGAGATCAGCACCAGTGCTGGAGGGACTTCTGAAAACTACTGGAAAGAAGAAGATGATCGGTTCAAGAGGCATCATTTAAATGAGAACTATGAGGTGAGTTCTTTTCACTGGCGAATAGGATGGGGCGGGCTTCCAGCCGCTGATCTCTCCTCCGATCACTGGACCAGGATGTCACCGTACACAGTCTCCAGCTCTTAGAGCCAGGAGATGAAGCTGGGGAAGCAGATATTTGCTTCCTCAGCTTCTTTGGGGTCCCTAGGTGACATTAGGGGTCTGAAAGACCCCTGATGTCTCCATAAAGAGGACCTGTCCCACCCTATCTGCTATTACATAGAGTGCTTGTTAGCCCCTATGTAATAGCAATAGGGTTAGTTTAAAAAAAAACTAAAAATAAAGTGTTTAAAACTTATAAAAATTAAAGTAACATAAAAGAAAAATAAAAAATGCAAAAAAAAATGTTTTAAGTCCCCGCCACCCACGTCCACGCACATACACACGCAAACACGCATCGGTGCGCCTACGTGCGGAAACAACAATTGCGCTGCACATGTGACATATTGCCACGAACGTTGGAATGAGAGCAATAATTCTATCGCTGTCAATCACTGTTAGCCACTAAACTGATGAGCGGTAAAAGCGTTTAAAATGTTCCCTACAGGAAATTTTGGGTATTTACTTTTTTTGGGGCTTCACGGGTGAATGCAATTTTTAGGCTTGACATGTTTGGTATCTATTTACCCAGCGTTCCCCCGTCTTTCATATTTTACCACAAAAAATGGGTATTATATTATGTTTCTATGCACTAAATTTTTATTTAGTCTATTTTTTTCCTAAAAATACTGGTTTGATAAACATTTGCGCAACATGAGTTCGCCCACCGAGCATCCTGCACAGGCCACTGTGCCTTGTGAGCCCTGATTGGCTAAAGCCTTGCACTTGACTACAGGACTTTGCCCAATCAGGGCACAGAGAACTGTGAAGCCATGATTGAGCAAAGTCATAATGACTCTGCCTAATCATGGTTCACCTGTCACAACTGTAAACAGCTAGCTCCGCCCAAATGTTTATATGTTACCGGCATTTGTCAAAATGCCATTCTGTGGCAGGTGTTCGTCGCAAAAGAACGGGACGGCGGTCGGCGGTTTTGTTTTTGTTTACATTATTTCTATTTATTTTTTATTGTTTTATTTTTTATTTCGTCGTGGACAACCCTGGACGTGGTGATTGACATCGGTGGATCCATTTTTTTTATATTATTTGTTTTTGTTTTTCAATTAAAGGATTTTTTCCAAAAGTCTGTTTTTTTAATTTCAATTTTATTAAACCCCTTACTCATTCACAAGGGGGGGGCCACATCTGGGTGCCCGTTTATTAAAGAAGTACCCTGATGTGGATAAGCCCCCTGCCAGGGCGCGTGGGAAAGAGGCCTTGTCCCCATCGGCACGGGGACAAGGTGCTTTTCCAGGGGCGACCCTGGAAAAGCACCCTCCCATGTGGCCTGGTATGGGAGGGAGGGGGGGCGCTCGCTCATTCCCCCCCTTTCCGGCCCTGTTAGGCCTATGCTCGGATCAAGGGTTTGGTATGGAAGTTTAGGGGGGACTAAACTCGGGGTGGGGTTCCTCCTTAAAATTCGTACCATACCTTAAGTGCCTGGTATGACTTTGAGGGGGAACCCCACACACTTTTTTTTTGTTTTTTTACATGGGGTCCCTCCTCAATATTCCTACCAGACCTTAAGGCTCTAGTATGAATTTTGGGGGAAACCACACGCTTTTTTTTTTTTTTAATTCGGTCCCTCCAAACACTCCTACCAGACCTAAAGGGTCTGGTATTGTTTGGGAGGGGGAACTGTAATTTATTTTTCTTTAGAAATGTCAGTTTTGCTGCAGCAGGTTCTATACATTGTACAGATTTGCCCCTTTACAGGCAGGTTAAGGGGACCCCCCAGGCACGATATTTAAAGGAATTCTTTCATTTTTTGTTACACTTTAAGTAATGTTAAAATCGCTGCTCCTTTAAAAACTGTTTTTTTTAAAGTGTTTTTTTAATTGATTCCTGTCCTCCAGGGCAGTACCCGGATCCCCATACACTTTTTATGGCCAATAACTGGCATAGAAGCCCTCTTAAAGGCGACAAGTGTTTTTGAAAGTTCTACCCCCATAGACTTGCATTGAGTTCGAACTTTTAGGATGTTCTAAAGTTCGAATTCGAACCAAACTCGGACTCATCACTACTCACAAGCATGTGAAAATAGGTGGAGAGCGCCACCTACTGGCTGAATATATAAATTACTGGACAGGCACAAAGGTAAGGATGCACATCAAAGATGCGGCTGCATGCAGTTCTGGCGTGGGGGCGGGACAGCGAGGGGAGAAGCACTTTTTATTCATCCCTTTGGAAAGCGGTCATTTTGATGATGGAACACGGGCACCGAACCATAAGATTGCTTGCATAATATCTCTATATTGTCTGCGGGCTTGGGCTGATCATTATCTACATCTAGAATGGTCAATTCCCAATGTGCTTGTCCAATTGGAGCCGAAGGCTTTTCTGCATGCATCCATTGACAATAATGGGGGTAATTTTATTTCCTTAATTTAATACCAATGATGGGGTTATTTCTTTCCCCTAATACAAATTCTGGGTGTTCTTTTATTCACTTAACACCAATGATGGGGGTTATTGTATTCCCCTGAAACCAATGATGGGGTTTTTCTTATTCCACTAACACCAGTGATGGAGCTTATCCTGCTGTCATCAATTGTGATGTTTATTTCCTGACACCTACATGGCAGCATACAATGGGTATGGCTCCGCTCCCAGCCCAATCACAGGACCAGTTATACTATAAATTAAAGCCCACCTCCCAAGGTCACCATTCTTTTTTCTGTCCTCACTGCTCAAGCCGTTTATACTAAGAATGTTTGAGTTTTTCCCCTCACCATGCTGGTTTCTTCTGGCCTGCCGCACAGGTTCAGCCTCTCCTGTTGCGAAGTTCCCTTTGTTCAGGTGGCTAAATGCAGTTTTATAAGAGAAGCCTCCCCCATAGCCTTGGAGTTGGGGTGCAGGAAATGGTCTCTTGGGATCTCTTCATGTTCGGATGCTTCCTCCATAATGGCCAGCGGGTTGAACACTTGCTTAGCCTCCTGGTCTTGTGACTCCAGAGAAGAACCGTGACTTATCAGAAACGATGCATTATCACAAACTATGGTTGTACTGCAATGATCACACGCATGGACAAGCTGACAAGTAGGATCCACTCCATTTTCTTTAAGTGAGTTTGTTTAAGAAATACATGTGCTACTATTTCATATGGCTTTGCAGTGCTGCTTTGCTCTGGCTGAATATTTCTGAATATCTGTATGTCTGTGGATCCATTCAATTTTCCATGTGTGCTTCAGGGCCTGTTCACATGAGTTTCAGGTCCTGATCAGGTGCGGATCTGCAGACGCGGTGCTATGTGTTTTTGCCGCGTTTTTGATGCGTTCCAGTTAAAAAAAATAAAAATGTTTTTGTTGCTGGAGTGGGGCTGTCAGTATGTTAGCTGCAGTTTTTGACACGTTTTGCGTTTCCGGACCATTTCCTGACCGTACAAAATGTGACATGCAGTATTTTTCTGTCGTAACCTGAACGGACTGCGCACGTGAGAACTATAGCCCATAAAACACATAGGGATACATTGGGATGCATTTTTAGTGCAGGAAAGTACGGATCAGGTCAGCACAGAAAACGGACGTCGTGTGAACAGGCCCTAAAACCTTACATATGTGATTCTGTGGTGCTGCTAATGCCATAGCTGAATCTTGCAGGTATTTACCTGAAACATCCATTAGCTTGCTTGTGGTGCTTTAACCCTGCAGGCTGCTGCCACTTTTAGCTCTGCTACTAAACCTTTAACTAGGTAGCTATAGGACTACAAATCCCAGTAATAACACATTATATACAGTACAATGCAGAATGGCACTGGCTATAAAAGAAGACAGCAAATCCCAGCAATACAATATACATACAGTGTACAATGTATTGCTGGGATATGTGGTCCTCTATAGCTGATGGTACATATACCGCGCAATATACCATCAGCTATAGAGGAATACAACAAATCCCAGTAATACATTTTTACAGCATGTGGGGGGTGGGGGGTGCAGGTAGTCTTACCTGCACACTCTTTAAGCAACTTTCTTCTGAGATCTTGGGACTGTCGGCAGCTGCCGTTCCCCCACACTGCGGTCTCCCTGCAACGACGTGATCATCTTGGCGGGCAGCGGCGGGAGAGAGCTCAGAGCTGGGAGAGGCAGGCAGTAGGTGCGGCGTAAAGCGTGCGGTGCCACAAAACAGGGGCAACTAATCGAAAGCTAACTAATCGATGATGGAAAATGTTGACAACATTTCCATCATCGATTTTGCAGCACCGACAGTTGTTGCAGCCCCGGTCCCATCAGTCTCTGTACAGAGGAGCTTACACTATAATGCCCCCCGTCACATCAGTCTCACTACATAGCAGCTTACACTCTAATGTCCCCCCCCCCAGTTACATTTCCTGCTGGGCGGAGGGCTTCGTAACCCACTGGACGCAGGGCTTCGTGACCCACTGAACACTAGACATGTGCACCGGCAAAAAAATTGTTTAGTTTCATGTTGTTTTGATTCGGATTTTGCGTTATTTCGGGATTTGGACGAAATTCGTTAGCGGTATTCGGTACGAATGTTAATTTCTGTTTCATGTTGGTATCGTTCGTTTCATTGCAGCAAAGTGACATTAACATTTTTTTTTTAAATTGTCACTTTGCTGCAATGAACATTTGTCCACAAACGAAAATGCGTACTGACGACCTCTAACGAAATTTCGTCCGGAAAACTAATTTTTCCAAAACGAATCGCACATGTCTACTGGACGCAGGGCTTATGGTTACTTCACACCATAAGCAGTGTGCTCTGGTCCGATTGCGGCTGGCTCACTTTTTTGCCAGGCTGGAGGGGAAGTGGCGGGCCATTGAAGTGAATAGCACCGTAGCCACACCCTCTGGCTGCAATGCGATCACCCACACGGGATCACAAGGCACATTGTACTGCCAGTGCGTTCGGGCGTGGTGCAATAAAAATGCTGCAAGCACTATTTTGATCGCACCGCACCCGAATGCACTGCAGGCAAAATGTGCCTTGCGATCCCTTGCGGGCGATCGCATTGCGGCCGGAGGGAGTGGCTACAGTGCTATTTACTTCAATAGCCCACCATGCCCCCTTCAGCCCGGCAAATAAGTGAGCCGGCCGCAATGCGGGCAGTGCGTTCCGGCCAGAATAGGACCGGAACGCACTGCTTATGGTGTGAACTAAACCTTAGTGACGCAATGGACTCTGGGATTAGTGACCCGCTGAAAAGGGGGCTGAGTGACGACGCGCTGGAGCAAGCCCTATTTTTTGCGTTTGCAGTGGAACGCAACGGTGGCAAAGTCTTGCCACGCGTTCGATCGCACTGAGGCGGGGGGTGTGGAAGCGGTGCCATTTTTACTCATGTAAGGTTCCCGGGTGGGCCCCGAAGGCTGGTCGGGCCCCTTACATGGATATCGGCCGTACCCCCCTGAAGGCGGCCCTGAACTAGGTCTTACAGAAATGTGTTGTTTGCTAACTCTGTCAGCTTCAATCTGGTGCCTTAACTCTTTGGTGCCTTTCATGTGAGTATTTTTCTGTCACCTGTGGTTCCCCAGCATTGTTAATGTTAAAATGTAACTTATGGAATTGTTGCTTCATTGCAGGCCTATTCTGCCTGTTATTCAGTAATCTTTTTCATGGTCCTATCTATGAGGCAAAAAGTAATGGATATTTTAATGCATATGTTTCCTTCAGTCCAAATGGATTCAGGTTCCTAAATGGCACCCATACTTATCAAGGTAGGGTGTATCATTTGCTTGTGGCCCATCTCTCCAGGTTTCCCTCTATTGTAGACCCTGAAATCTTCTAGTCATCCCTAATATTCAGACCTTCTACAGCAGATGCTACATCCAAAACTACCTTAAGCGGCTTGGGGGTTGGAAGTAGAGTCTGCCTTGCCTGGATTACTCATCTTCAGTCAATTAGTGTTTGTTGAATAATAGAGCACCTACTAAACATCACCTTATATTCTACAGTGTGGAATAATTCCATAGACTTCGCAAGCTTGATAGGTTTTGTCTCTCTTCACCTTGCCATGACAAATATATTGGACTTTCTTCAGGAAAGCAATATGTAGTTGGATGTCAGTACCCTCTATATATTAATCCTCTGAGACGCATGGTCTCATTAATTGATAAGCCAGCTCTTAAGGACTTGCTCAAGAATTCACTCTTCAGAAGAGTCTCTTTCCCTTAGAATCTACAAATAGTGCTGTATGTTCTTCCTTCCTTGACTTCATCTAGCTCACACTCACTCAGTATGGACAGTAACATGTAGAATAGTTTTTTTTCTTATAGCAATCTCCTCTGGGAGGAGGGTGTTGTATAGTCAAGATTAGGCTGCAAACCACGTTATTGCTACCATTTAACAGACAAGTTAGTCCTAAATCTCTCTCCTAGCAGCATCCAAAGGATGGAAGATCCTTACATCTAAATAGGACATCAATGTTGCCAGTATTACAGAATCAAGTTTTTGGTTTCAGTATTAAAAAATGAATGAATAAATAAAAATAAATATAAAAAATAAAAAGTTTATAAAAAATAAAATATACATTGAAAAAAATTGAAAAAATAAAAAACATTTTCGGTATCGGTTTCGGCCTAACATTTTTTTTTATTTCGGTTTCGTTTCAGTTTTAAAATTTCCATTTCGGTGCACCTCTAGTTTCAGCTCATGCCCGAAATGTGGCTGCTATGCTGGGGAAGAACATGGAGGTTACCTTTCTCTTTCAGGTCGATCTACTCACCTTTCTGGTGCTTTTAGAAAGTAGCTCTCTGCGTGCACTAGATCACATGCATTGTGCCTGATCAAGCAGATGGAGCCACAGATAAATCTCTGGGTTCGCTCTTCCGAAGGATGTTATCCTTACGGATAGAATTTAGTGGTGTACCTCGAGAGTTATTCTGGAAGGCAGTAACCTGGTATATATACCTGTCCCATTACAGGGTCTATCCAGGAGTCTTGTCCATGGTGAAGTTGGTTCTGAATGTGTTTACCAGTGGTACAAATAAATAAATATCTCAGAATTACCCTCCCTGGTTGTGTGCTCGCTACATCACATTGTATGCTGCCATGTAGGTGTCGGGAAAACGGAAAATTGAATACTTACCTATCGGTAATTTTCCTTTCCTGACGCCAATACATGACAGCATACAGGACCCTCCCATGGCTTTCACATTGAGTACTTGTTACGAGAATGGTGGCTTTGGGAGGCGGGCTTTAATTTATAGTATAACTGGTCCTGTGATTGGGCTGGGGGCGGAGCCATACCCATTGTATGCTGCCATGTAATGGCGTCAGGAAAGGAAAATTACCGATAGGTAAGTATACAATTTTCCGTTTTCATACCAATAAACAAAAATGGCAACCGCGCAAATCAATTTATAACTACCTAAGGTGCACATAGATGGGCTTTACATAGAACAAATATGAAAATGTCCCAGCATACTTACCAGCCAGCCTGCAAAAAAATTATACTGTAAGTGTCTTTAAGGAAGAATAGGAAACCTCCAGGGATATCAGCACTCAATGTATCCATTGCTATATATGCTCCATGAGGCAGGCTCTCATAGATTAGAGTTAGGACCACAATAAACAGAGGAGCCTTGACGAGGCAGTGTGGTTTACACGTATTTTGCAAAAGTTGTGCAACTAAAACTTCTGTTTTTAATGCAGATTATTAGAGTAATTGTTTTTTTTGCAGACTAGCTGGTAAGTGCAGTGGGAATATTATGTATGTTATACCAAAGACACCAGCGATGGGACTTATTTGTATTTGACATATTTTTGTCCTCTGACACTATTAATGGAGCTTCTTTTGTCCTACTGATACCAGTGTTGGGGTTCTTTTATTTCACTGACTCTAACCGAAAGAGCCATGTTATTCCACTCACACCAATGGTTGGGTTTACTTTATCCAATGATACCAACGATGGGTTTATTTTATCCACGGATACCAATGAATGATGTGGCTTATTTTATTCCAATGACACTAATGACGGGTCTTATTTTATTCTTTTGACACCAATTATGTGGCTTCTTTCATTCCACTAACACTAGTGTTGAGGTTTACTTTACCCATGATGCTAACAATGAGACTTACTTACTCCCACTGACATTGATATGTGGCTTATTTTTATTCCCACTGAAAACACCAACAAAGTTCATTTTTGCTCCCAATGATACCAGCGATAGCATTAATATTTACTCCCACTTACACCGACAATGGAACTTATTCTAACTTTTACTGACACCAATGCTGTAGCTTGTTTTACTCTCACTGATACCAAGGATAGGACTTTTATTAATTCTGATTCAGCATTGGTTTTTAAATGTTGGTCTCAGAAACCAGACATAATCAATTAAAGTTGAACTCTAGGTAGACGCATTTCTGTAATCATTAATAAATCATTGAAATGTATTTTAAATACAAGCAGTGTAAGTACCTGAATATGATCTGGTGTTAGGGATGAACAAATCTGCTGGCGAACCGAAACTTTGTGGCAAATCCAATACAGCCTCAGCAACAACATATTCTGGCAGCGCTTATTTGGCTGTGGAAATAATTTTTTTTCCAGTTAGCTTGGCTTACTTACAGCAGCAGCACCGCAATCTGATTCATTGCAGTTACAAAATAAAAAAGCTTTTTAGATAGTTTAGACACCATCCAGTGGGCTTTACCACAAGAATTAAGATACTAAACAGTTTAAAATTGGTCAGCAGCAAGAAAGTTTTAATCACGGATTATACACATAACAGGGATATGCCTAACTTTTTTTTTTTTTTTACTATGGGATGTAGTGAATGTGTGCTATAATTTGAAGTGGTTTAGGTGCACATTGTTCTTGCAAATATTTTTTTCTATCAGAGATACAGCCAAATGCTGTGAGTAAAAGGAAACTCCAAGACCTTATGGCCAGTAACAAGTAAATGCTGATGTCACATATCTTGATGTGAGCCTGAGGTGACGAGTAAGGCCTCCCCTTGCCGCTCTCGTCTGAGCCCCATTGGAGAGGAGATAGCAGCTGAACAGACAGAGAGGGGCACGAGTGCCTGTGGCTGATATGAGTGCTTGACACACCGGAGATGATGGTGCTGATGACTGGATGCCAGAGGTAGCTGGTGGCTGATAGCAGATCAGGCAGTACTGGTGTGAGAAGCTGAAGCAAGGTCAGAAACAAGCCAGGTTGGTAACGTGCGGTCAGCGTGGTACAGAAGCAGGAAGCAGAAGTGATGTCAGGAGCAGGCCAGGTCTTACACTTGTGAGCAGAATGGTACCAAATCAGAAGACGGAGGAGAGGTCAGAAGACTAGCCGAGGTCACAAGGCAGGCAGCAAGCAGGCAGAGTCAGGTATCAAAAACAGGATCAGGAATGCAGGCTACAGCTGAAGATCTCTCAGCAAGTTGCAGATGCAGGAGCCATACTTAAATAGCCCGCCTGGCGCCAAGAACATGCGTGCACACGCTATTGCGTGTGCATGGTGTTTCGGGCATGTCCATTATTTGCACTGTAGCGCTGAATACGCTCATGTGCATTGGCTCGTGCAGTGATCTGGGCAGAGGCTGTACTATGGGTGCTGACTGATGCACCCTGACAGCTGAGCTTTGAGCAGCTCAAAATTAAAAAAGGCCCTATGAACATTTAATATGAAACCAATATGCCCCCAAAAGAAATGAATACCCCAAAATAGCACCCCCCGGAAACAAAAGATCACTTTTTAAAGTGAAGCCTTCAATCAATTCATGTGTTGCCAAAAAGCAGAGATATCAGCTCATTGTTGTGCTGCTTTTCCTTTTCATGTCCAGTCACAGGCTGGAGTGGGACCAGGGCTCAGAGAAAGTGGATAGAATGTTAATGGCCATCAGACTGAGGACATATAGTGGAAGAGAAAAGTACTGCAGGGCAAATCTCTGAAATGAAGTTCAATATTGCAGCATAAGCTTGTTTTGTTATTTTATCTTTAAATGGGCTATTCATTTTTATCTTATTCATTTTTATCTTATTAATTTGTGTACAGAATTATCCATGATCAAGGTAAGTACAAAGACATAACAATTTTGTCTTAACAAGACTGTTTTTTAAACTGTTGATTTATATTGGTTTTATGAATATATGTTATCTTGGTTTTACAAACTGAATACATGACAAAGAATTTCCAAAACAGTATGTGTCAGCTAAAAAAGCATTACAGCAGACAAACTTGCTTTACCACTCTGTTTTTCTGAATGAAACCTTAGACTAAGCTGTCCGATAAGAGATTAGTTACTACTGCAATTAAGCTCTATAAACAAGGGATTTCTTTCAGCATAGATAAAAAAGATGCAATGCTTCACATGTTAAAACGAGCCGAGAGCTCTACCTGCTGATTGTCTAGATGACTATATAAAATGAATATGGAGGTATTGACAGGTGTTTTTGATACCTGTCAATACCATGGTATTGAAAAAGAGAATGAAGGAATGTTAGGAATGTGATTGGTCACACGACCTGAGTTTCTCCACGACATCTCTCTGTTCGACCATCACACACCTCAGCCTCTTACAGCCTTCTCTCCCAGCTGACTCTCCATTTCAGCACCATACCCCCTGGTGGGGGAACTCTTGTAATATGCTGGAGTGCATTCTTGTTGAATTTCTGGGAGACAGCAGCGAGGCATGGCAATGTCACCTGTGCTTCTAGAAGCATCAAAAGCCAAGGCCGTAAACTTTACCCTATTTTGTATCAATTTCCATAAAATGCAGTAACCTGGGCTGGTTACTCATTGTGGTTATAAGATTCTGGAACTCCCTGTGTAGAATATGGAATATTATTTAATGGATTCTTATGCAAGGTACCGTTAGTAGCTAAAAGTATAAGTAATCTTGTACAGCTTTAAATCTTGGCAGGAGGTCTTTTGACCTTTTGGCATGTCACCATAGGCTTTTTTCATCTGTTTCACTCATTATGCTGTGAAAACACATGACAGAACATGGATAAATTAAAATACTGCATGCTGCATGTCCAGGCCATTACTACAGTTTGTGTGCACAAATTAACCATTTCACATAGTAGCTCATAATCAATATTTCAAGCTTTGTTTATGTGCCTTGAATGAAATGAATGCCATGGATGACACAAACTGAAATGTTTACAGTATGTTATATAGTCACAGTTCTTCCAAATCACTGTGACTCACAGCATGTTATAAACATTTGGCATGAATATATATGTAATATCCGGTTTTTATTGTTATATGTGGTAAGTAGCCAATATTCTTTTGTTGGAATTGCGTATTTGACCTGGTCATGCCTAGAACTGCCTCACAGAACCATGGATCCTTACCTATGTGGCTTCAAGAGCAACAACAAGCAATACGTTAGCTTTCAACATTAGGAGATTGATGTGGGTAGTTTTGAGTGTAAACAGAGATGCCCTACTAACAATAGCCCTTCAGTTACCTTAGCACTAACCCACCCTGTAAGGCCCCATTCACACTAAGCGACATACCTTTTGGAGTGGATACGCACGGCCGGGATAGCGCGACTTTCGGGGCGACGTTCCAATGATGATCCAGCGACAGTAGCGCGACTCTTACCGTCGGGCTGCATTAAAAAATCCGCCGAAAACAGGGTCCTGTAGGAGCGACTTGCGACCGCGACGGGCGACATGGAGCTGTACATTAAGACAGCTCCATTGAAAATCATTGGCCGGTGACTTCTCGCGATATCGCGCAGCAAAACTGCCGGAAATTGCGCGGCAATCCGCTTAGTGGGAATGGGGCCTAATACTAACCTTCCTGTAACCCTTACACATATCCTATTGTAATTCTAACAATAATTTACACACTAACCTTCCTGTTACCCTAACACAAAACATCCTGTAACTCCAACACTATACCCTCAAATAAACCCTACATGTGGTCCTAACACTATTCATCACACCAAACCTCCATGTAATCCTCAAACTTAGCCTTCCTCTAACCCATAGGTAGCCAAACTCCGGGCCTCCAGCTGAGGTGGAACTACAAATCCCATAAGGCATTGCAAGATTCTCACAGCCACAGACATGACTCCTGGAGAGAGATGCATTATGGGATTTGTAGTTTCACCACAGCTGGAGGGCCGGAGTTTGGCTACCCCTGTCTAACCCTAAATATAACCCACCCTTTAACAGGTAGTAGTAATTTGTCCCATTCAACTGAAAAAGTTCCGCAATGCGAAACATGTTTTCATGTCTCTTGCAAAACAGTTGTCCTTTCTATCTAGGGATGTTCCGATACCAAGTACCGTACTCGGTACAAGTACACATACAGATACTTTATCAGAAATACAAATACAGATACTTTTTGATGTATGATTTGTGACAATTTTTCTAAAACAATACAGTGGTGGAGCGCTTGGGTCCTGTCACAGCTGCAACTTCTGTGACACTGGTAGTTCTCGTGAAAATGCAAAGTATTGGCACTGGTTTCTGAACTGGTATCTACTGGTATTTCTATCCAAAATGTCCTCATATAGGAGTCCAGAACTGTAGGATTAGCCCTTCACAGTGCACCTAATGTGTCAAGTCATTTATGGGTTGTGTTTGGGTGTTAGATCTTTTGCATGTACAAGCTGCTGTCTCAATGTATTTATGTAACTGGGTGTGCAGCGCTCAGGGTCACCAGTGAGTGAGTTAAATCAGTGTTAACATAATTTAACTGAATGAGTGTTGATATCATAAATATCAATAATAGCCAGTGAACATCGTGCACGGGTACATAGAATTAGAATCAATAGTGAATCAAATATATACAATTTCAAATGTGAAATATGAAAAATATATCCTCTCGCCACCAGCCGGAGATGCAGAGCAGGGAAGTCACTGCCTGTCAGATGCAGTCAGATGGAGAATGGCGAGCATAGTGGAGAACCTCCATTCTCTGCCCTGCACCGTGTAAGCATGGGAGTGCTGAAGTCGCAGCCTTCCCTCTCAGCTGTCACAGGAGAGCCAGCACAATGCTGTGCTAGAACTCTTAAAAAAATTAAAAAGTTACAAATAATAATTTAGAAAAATATAAAAATAAGTTAAAAATATTAAGAAAAAAAGTATAAAAAGTAAAAGATAATATAAATACATTTTAAAAAAGTAAATAAAAATGTAACAAATAAAAAAGTGATAAAAAAGTAAAAACAAATTTAAACTAACCCTGCCGCCCCCGCCATCTGGTTGCCATTCTCCATTGGGAGGGAAGAAGGCGCATAGAGGAACCTGGCCTTGGGGCAGCAGAGAGAACAAATCTGGCCCTGGGCGCCAGTCTGAAGGGGGCGCCACTGGCTACTGCTCCCTCCCTCAGCCGCTCTGCCAGGCCGGCCACACTGAACTATAAAGGCGGTTAAGCAGTGGTGGTGAGAGAGGTGGGCACAGTGGCAGGGGAAAAGCTGAAGGGGG